>NC_045545.1:87525997-87583497 GCF_009769535.1 Thamnophis elegans
CCAGAGAGGCAGTTTTCACCCTTCCAGAGGCTCAAGGAAAGCATCCGGAGCCTGGGGAAGCCCCCCCCCCCCCCCGGTGCAGGAGGCCGACTAGGCCATGCCCATCATGGCCACGCCCACCCAGCAACCAGGCAGAGAACCCGTTGCTGAATTTTTCAAAGCCCACCCGTGGCCATCCACCTACCAAAGGTAATCCTAGGTAGTGAACAAAATAAAAGCACAATATAATAAGGCAGCCATTTAAAACACTAAGTGATGTTGTTTTAAATAACAGTATGGATATGGCTCAGAAGGCTCAAATTATTTTATATCAGGGGTGTTAAACTCGCATCATCATGGTGTTATCATGTGACACATCACAATTTCCCCCCATACTCTAAACCGGCATGGCCACCCTTGATGCATTGCAGGCCATGTGTTTCACAGCCTTGTTTTGGATCAATTCAACAATGCAGAATGCAGAATGCAGAATGAATCCTTCTCCTTCAACTTTTCCTCCTCCTCCTCCTCCTCCTCCTCCTCCTCCTCCTCCTCTTCCTCCTCCTTCTCCTCCTCCTCCTCCTCCTCCTCCTCCTCCTCCTCCTCCTCCGTTCTGTATTTATTCTCTAAATGCATACAAGTAGTCCTCAAGTTACAACAAGTTGCTTAGCAATAATTTGAAGTTACGACAAACCTCATAGACAGTGCTTATGATCCAGATTTGAAATTCTGACAGCTGCCTCTTTCTGCCATCATGTGATCACATTTTGGGCATTTGGCAACCAGCCTGCATTAATGGTTGTTTGCAGTATCCCATAATAACATAACCACAATTTATAACATTTTTCACCAGAAACTGGAAAGCACTTGTAACTTCCACCCCCCACAAAAAAAATCTCTATGGGTAAAATGGATCTATTTAATGACCACAATGTTTGCTTCACAGCCACAATGATTCTCCTAACAACCATAGAAAGTTCATAAAACTGGGTGTGGTTATATGTGGCCTCTGACCATAATTTCGAGCTCAATTAAAGTCATAAGTCAAACACTAACTGTACTCACTGGAAGCTCTGACAGTGAAAGCTTCCTTGGTTGATCCGTACAATTTTCATAGCACTTTATTATTATTATTATTTTTAAAAGATAGTCCTACAAGAAAAGAAAGGATATAATAGCAATAGCACTTAGACTTATATACCACTTTACAGCCCTCTCTAAGCGGTTTACAGAGTCAGCCTCTTGCCCCCAATAATCTGGATCCGATTTTACCCACCTAGGAAGGATGGAAGGCTGAAGATAGCAATAGCAATAGCATTTAGACTTATATACTGCTTCACAGTGCTTTATAGACTCTCTAAGTGGTTTACAGAGTCAGCCTCTTGCCCTCAACAATCTGGGTCCTCATTTTACCCACCTCGGATGGAAGGCCAAGTCAACCTTGAGTTTGGAGAGATTTGAACTGCTGAACTGCAGCTAGCTGAAGTAGCCTGCAGTACTGCACTCTAACCACTGCACCATCTCAGCTCTAATGATGAGATTGGATGACTATAACCTGTATGAGAAGCTGATCATAGAATCCCCAGCTGTGGGGTTTAAGAGTTCTCTAAATTAGTTATTAGAATCTCTCCCATTAGTTATTGGAGAACCTCTGTAGGATTGAAAGGCACCATCACTGGATGCTGCTTAAGAACTTGTCATGAAAAATTGATTGGAGGGAAATTGATCGTTGGGCAAGCTGAACAATGTAACATCACTTTTATTACTTAAGAGAGAAGAATATTAGACACCAGAAGCACAATGAAGTTACAACAGCAAATGGCTAACCAGCTGATCTTCGTTGCACAGGATTTGGCCTTATTATATTCAGGACTGAGAACAAGAGTAGACAAATAAAAACCTAGGAACCAGTAGATTATGAGTTCTAATTCTAGACCTGCCTTCAGGTTTAAAGCCAGATGGGTGAGTTAGGGCCAATTACCAGGAGACTGTGAGTTCTAGTCTCATTTTAGGCATGAAAGCCCAAGTAAAGCATACATAGAAGGGCAACAAAGATGATTAGGAGACTGGAGGTTAAAGCATATAAAGAATGATTGCTGGAATTGGGTATGTCTTGTCTAGTGAAAAGAAGGATTAGGGCTGACATGACAGCAGTGTTCCAATATCTAAGGAGCTGCCAGAAAGAAGAGCTGGTCAACCTATTCTCCAAAACATCTGAAGGCAGAACAAGAATCAATGGATGTAAACTAATCAAGGAGAGAAGCAACCTCAAACTAAAAAGAAATGTCCTGAGAGTTAAAACAATTAATTGGTGGAACAACTTGCCTCCAGAAATTGTAAATGCTCCAACACTGGAAATTTTTAAGATGAGATTGGACAACTATTTGTCTGAAATGGTAGGGTTTCCTGCCTGAGCAGGGGGTTGGACTAGAAAACCTCCAAAGTCCCTTCCAACTCTGTTATTCTGTTAAAGGCTGAGGAATATGTCCAGTTCTTGGCGGACAAAGTTGCCCGGTTTCGAGCGGACCTGGACTCCACCCCAGTAGATCCAGCCGAGACACAAGGAGAAAACTTGGCAAACCATCTCTGGGTTGAGTTTCAGGAAGTTGCCTCTGGGGATGTGGACAAGGCTATGCGAGCTGTGAGTGCCTCCACCTGCATACTGGACCCGTGTCCCTCCTGGCTGGTTGCCAACAGCAGTGAGGTGACACGAGGCTGGATCCAGGCGGTTGTTACCGCTTCTCTTCGGGAAGGGTACTTTCCCACCGCGCTTAAGACAGCGGTGGTGAGACCCCTCCTGAAGAAGCCGTCTCTGGATCCAGCTATTCTTAATAACTATCGTCCAGTCTCCAACCTTCCCTTTGTAGGGAAGGTTGTTGAGAAGGTGGTGGCTCTCCAGCTTCAGCGTACCTTAGAGGAAGCTAACTATCTTGACCCCTTCCAGTCTGGCTTCAGACCCGGTTACAGCACAGAAACCGCTTTGGTCGCATTGACTGATGATCTCTGGAGAGCTAGGGATGGAGGCCATGCTTCCATCCTAGTTCTCCTGGACCTCTCAGCGGCTTTCGATACCATCGACCATGGTATCCTTCTGCAACGACTGTGGGAGATAGGGGTGGGCGGCACTGTCTTGCAGTGGTTCTCCTCCTATCTCTCGGACAGGTCGCAGTCGGTGTTAGTGGGGGGGCAGAGATCGTCCCTGAGGCCCCTAACCTATGGGGTGCCGCAGGGGTCGGTCCTATCCCCCCTACTATTTAACATTTACATGAAACCGCTGGGCGAGATCATCCGAAGGCACGGGATAAAATATCACCAATATGCGGACGATACACAGTTGTATCTGTCCGCCCCGTGCCAACTCAATGAAGCGGTGGACGTGATGAACCGGGGACTGGAAGCCGTTAAAGACTGGATGAGAGCGAACAAGCTGATACTCAACCCAGACAAGACCGAGTGGCTGTTGTGTTTCCCTCCCAAAAATTTGACCACCATACCATCACTCAGGCTGGGGGGACAAAATTTAAACCCCTCAGAAAGGGCCCGCAACTTGGGAGTCCTCCTGGATTCACAGCTAACTTTTGACCACCATCTCTCAGCTGTGACCAGGGGGGCATTTGCCCAGGTTCGCCTGGTGCGCCAGTTGCGGCCCTACCTGAATCGGGAGGCCCTCACAACAGTCACTCGAGCCCTTGTGATCTCTAGGCTGGAATACTGTAATGTGCTCTACATGGGGCTGCCCTTGAAGAGCATCCGAAGACTTCAGCTAGTCCAGAATGCGGCCGCGCGAGTGATCGTGGGCGCACCACGGTTCGCCCACATAACACCGATCCTCCGTGAGCTGCACTGGCTACCTGTTGGTCCCCGGGTGCACTTCAAGGTCTTACTCACCACCTATAAAGCGCTCCATGGTAGTGGATCTGGCTATTTGAGAGACCGCCTTCTGCCAATTACCTCCCTGCGTCCCATCCGATCGCATAGAGTTGGCCTCCTCCGTATTCCATCCGCCAGTCAGTGCCGACTGGCGACTACTCGGAGGAGAGCCTTCTCTGTTGTGGCTCCGACACTATGGAACAATCTCCCCGTGGAGATTCGTACCCTCACCACCGTCCAGGCCTTCCGTACAGCCCTCAAGAACTGGCTAACCCGTCAGGCCTGGGGATAATCTTATTTCGCCCCTCCCGAATGCTGAGTGAATGTTGAGTTTTATTGTCTAATTTACTTTGTGCACATTTCTTTTTTTGTATTGTCCTACACTCCCCTTCCTTTTTTGATTGTAAGCCGTCCTGAGTCCCCTCAGGGAAAAGGGCGGCCTATAAATAAACTACAAACTACAAACTACAAACAAACTAAAGCCAGCTGGGTGATTTTGGGCCAATCACTTTCTTCCAGGCCAAACCATTTCACAGGCTTGTTGTTGTGTGGAAAAGAAGAAGAAGGCGTATTAGATACGTTCATTGCCTTGAGGTACTTATAAAGTAATAAACACAGGATAAAATCTAATAAATAAAAGAAAAAAAAACCAAAACCTTTCAGAGACACAATTTGAAATGAGAAATAATTTCTGTATCAGTACCAGAAAGACTGAATTGATATGTTTATGAAGTCACCAGGAATCAAACTCTATTCAATAAAACTTTTTTTTTAGTGCTAAACATGTGAAGAATGTCTTCCCTTTACTGTTAAGCAACCATTTATCTCTTATAAACATAGACATGCCAACAAATATTTTTGGAACTGGCGCAGCAAAACGATGCAATTAATCATATGCATTCTGCTTTGCATGTGAGAGTGGTGCAGTGGCCTACAAGAGATGCTCTCGCCTCACAACCAGCAGGCTGTGAGTTCAATTCTAGGTAGAGGTAAATATTTCTCTCTCTGAGCACAATGAGAATATATCTGCTGAACAAAACTCTGTATTGGTGACAGGAAAGGCATCCGGTCATTAAAGATTCTGCTAGCTCCATTCAGCAATTAAATGGTAATGATTATGATTATGTCTTGCATGTATAAATGTATAACTTTCCCATGAAAAAGATATAATAGCTGTGTTTCAGTGATGATAAAGATGCAATTTAAAATTACATTTGGAGGAAGGAAGAACCAAAGAGCAGCTTTCAATTCCCTAGAGGTACATTCGTAATGTTTAAGCTAATCATCATTCTGTGGCAGATACAACTCCTACGTACATCAAAGGATCCATAATCGCTTTTTCAAGATGGTTTAAATGGGAGCCAGCTATGTAATGACAGGGGGCCCACAACTACCGTCTTAATTTGAAACCAGCTGCAGACGTAGTGAAAATCAGCAAGGCTAAATATTTAGAGACCTTTGTATTTGTTTCTTTCAATGAATTGGGAGTTGACTTTCAGCTGCTGTGGATGCAGCTTTGATTACACCAGTTTTTCCAGTGGTGGGATTCAAATAATTTAACAACTGGTTCTCTCCCCTAATGACCAGCTGGGTGGGAGTGGCTCAGTGGTCATGTGACTGTGTGGGCATGGCCAACTCCGCATCACTCAGGTCGATGGGCGCTTCACCTTAGCTGTTACAATGTAATAAGAGTTAACCAGAGAGGCAGTTTCTGTAAGCAGGGCAATCAAGATGAGCCTAGAAACAACACCAGAATGTTTCCTTCCTTCCTTCCTTCCTTCCTTCCTTCCTTCCTTCCTTCCTTCCTTCCTTCCTTCCTTCCTTCCTTCCTTCCTTCCTTCTTTCCTTCCTTCCTTCCTTCCTTCCTTCCTTCCTTCCTTCCTTCCTTCTTTCCTTCCTTCCTTCCAGGATTAGCCCTATAAAGTGGGGTGGGGGGGAGGAATAAGATTTCTTCCAACAACTGGTTTTCCCAACTACTTATAAAGTTAACAACTGGTTCTCCCGAATAGGTGCGAACCAGCTGAATCCCACCACATAATTTTTCTCTATCTCAACAATAATATGTATGGATTGGATGAGGAATTCTAATATTTTTTTTTAAAAAAAATTAATGACATTTCTTAGTGTTTAATACACATCATGTTTTCTGGGTATTTAATTTGCTTGACAACACATATTACTTCTTAACCTCCACCCTTTTTTTTCATATAAAATAGATTCTATGTTTGATAATATTCTGTATCTTCTTTCTATTTCGTTTTTTAATGTCGCCCTGTCCATTTCTGCACACTCTTAGTATCTTCTTAAATATTTCTTCATTTCAACCGAACCAGAGAGAACCGGCTGAATATCACCTTTGGCCTTGAGTTACTTATAAAAGCAATAAAGGTGGGACAAAAACCAAACAAACACAAATACTATCTATTAGGACTATCTTTAAATGACGGTGTCTGTGTTAACAGGAAATAAAATATCTGATCTGGACTCCAGAGATAAGAGCTGACATGCAGATGAAAAAAAAAAAAACCAATCCCTCAAGATCAAACAAGGACTAAGGGACAGCAACTAGAGATAAGAAAGTTAATAATCAGCCTCCCTCACGTCTGACTTCTGCAACCTAGCAAATCAACGAAAGATTAAGGTGATTGCAAACGATTGTGCGATGGCCGTTGTTGGCAAACATTGAAAGGACACTTTGGACAAGTGTCAGTCGGAGGACACCTGAACGATCATCCAGTTATGATGAGAAGCAGTTTGGTCAAGTGGATTAAGGTACCAGGCTAGAAAGTGGGAGACTGTGAGTTCTAGTCCCGTCTTAGCCCTGGAAGCCGGCTGAGGGGACTTGTGCCAGTCACTCTCTCTCATCCCATCTCATCACCTCAGACTTGTTGTGGAGAAAATAGGAGGAGGGTGTAGTAAAGGCAGGAAACAAACAAACAAATCCTAAATAAATGCATACATATAAATAAAATAAATCCATGGAGCACTCCAGCTCCATGTAGGAGGTATGGAAGGTGTAGGAAGTAAGTCAGTATGAGTAAGTTGCATGGATGTAATGCTAAAGGTATTGTAATGAATGTGATTAATGTAAGACTGGACATCTTTTCAATTCAGTTACATTTATTGCAGCCATAGATCGGTGTTCTGACCCCCTCCTCCGTCCAGTAACGAATGCCGAGACAAGCTTAACTGGAATTTCACAGCACTTTATTAGCAAGAAACCAAAACCTTGGTGGCTGAAAGCCAAGCATGACAAACAGATAAGAACCTTGGCAGCAATTCAGACTTCGACAGATAACAGCTTCTCCAGCGTTAGGAATGACGTTGAATCCTGCAAAAACCAAGCTCCTCCCAGTCTCTCTTTAAATACAATCTTGAGAGGAGCCTAATTACAATCACCTGGGTCCAATTATCTTTGGTAACTGTGTAGCTGCTCTCTATGTCGATCTGCCCGGCGTTGCCGGGCTTCCAGAACCACCTCCCATGTTTCCTCATCACTACTCCAAGGCATGATGTCAGGAGCACACTCCCTTCGGCTCTCACCACTGCTCCATGCCTCAGGCACCTCCTGGTGGCCAACCAGCCTCTCTGCGCCTTGCTCGGAGTCGATGATTGGACACACAAGAAATTTGTCCTTGGTGCATACGCTCTCAGTGTACATAAAAGAAAATCACAAATCATAAGGTATAACACTTAATGACAGTCATAGAGTACAAATAAGCAATCAAATCATACTAGGAAACAATCAATATAAATCGTAAGGATACAAGCAACAAAGTTATAGTCATGCAGTCATAAGTGGAAGGAGATGGGTGATAGGAATGATGAGAAGATTAATAGTAATAGTAATGCAGCCTTAGTGAATAGTTTGACAGTATTGAGGGAATTATTTGTTTAGCAGAGTGATGGCTTTTGGGAAAAAAAACTGTTCTTATGTCTAGTTGTTCTGGTGTATAGTTCTCTATAGTGTTGCTTTGAGGGTTGGAGTTGAAACAGTTTATGTCCAGGATGTGAGGGGTCTGTAAGTATTTTCACAGCCCACTTTTTGACTTCTGCAGTATACAGGTCCTCAATGGAAAGCAGGTTGGTAATATAGACAATAACCAAAATAAAATTTAAGAAAGAATTAAAATAAATCTGTAAAGCAATCTTATCAAGTGAGGTCCAGCATAGGCCGAATCTGGATGACCAGGATATCTACTAATCAGACGCAGTATGAATCTGGTTTGGATGTCTCCATAAAAGGAGCAATGAAGGATAACATGTTCTATTGTTTTGTGCCTCTGGGATCCATCTAATCCTGTCAAGGGGAGAGCATGGCATCAAGCAAGAGAGAAAGCGTTCTGATGTCAGGGTGTTTCTAGCTGTGTAAGGTAGTTAGCAGCAGTGACAATATATCTGTTGTATCCTGGTGACAGAAAGCCTTTCCTAGGTTCACTTGCCTCTCTGTATCCTTTAGCCTTTGCTTCAGGTTTATGTTTCACCTGAACACATTCCATTTTAAGAACTGAGAAGGGCACTGGGCACCTCCACTTCTGAGGGCAGGGCAAGAAGAGTGGTGGGTTCCTATTAGTTCAGACCAGTAGTGGTTTGGGGCTTGGGTCATTGCAACTGGCGGCGACCCAGGCCTGCTATACCCTGAACCAGTTATCCGGGCGGTGCCTATGGCACCGCCATCTTGTTTTTTGCTTCTGCGGATGCACAGAACAATTTTTATTGCAGTAGTGCCTGCCGGAACCTATCCCTGGACAAGAAGGGTGGAAGCTTGTCAGAGAGAGAGCCAATCTAGAACTGAGGAGAAATTGCCTGACAGTGAGAGCAATTAATCAACTTGTTTCCTAGGGTTGTGGATCACTGGAGGTTTTCAAAAACAGATTGGATAGCCATTTCACTGGGATGGTATAAACTTCCTGCCTTAAGCAGAGAGTTGGATTAGAAGACCTCCGAGGGCCCTCCCAGGCCTACAATTTTATGGAATTTTACACTTCCACTAAGAATGGCTGATTGAAGAAGAATTGATGCCTTTGAACAGTGGTGCTGGCATAAATTACTGTGTATACCACGGACAGCCAGAGTAACTAACAAAGAGGAGTTAAATTATATAAAACCAGACACATCACTAGAAGCTAAAATCATAAGACTATGTCTAATTTACTTTGGTCATGTCATGCACTCAAATCCATTGGAGAAGGCAGTGATGCTAGGAATGGTTAGTGGGACAAGAAGAAAGGGCAAGAAAAGAACAGGCTGGGTTGATAACGTCAAATCTGATACAAACTTGAATATACTACACTTGAAAGAAGCTTTTGCTTGACAGGGTAGCATGGAGGTAAAGGTAAAGGTTCCCCTCGCATATACTGTATGTGCTAGTTGTTCCCGACTCTGGGGGCGGTGCTCATGTCCATTTCAAAGCTGAAGAGCCAGCACTGTCCAAAGATGTCTCCGTGGGCATGAGGCCGGCATGACTACACCCCGAAGGCACACGGAATGCTGTTACCTTCCCACCAAAGGTGGTTCCTACTTTTCTTCTTGCATTTTAGATGCTTTTGAACTGCTAGATTGGCAGAAGCTGGGGCAAGTAACAAGAGCTCACTCCGTTACTCAGTGCTAGGGATTTGAACCGTCGAACTGCTAACCTTTCTGATCGACCAGCTCAGCATCTTAGCCACTGAGCCACCCTGTAGCATGGAGAGCACTTGCCTATAAAGTTGGCAAGACTTGGACATGACTAAACGGTTAAAACAACAACAGAATAACTATTTGCTCAGCCTTAGTGATATCTGTGCAGGGCAAGGCACAGTAAATAACAATGTTATTTGCAAGCGACATTTTCTGATTGAGACTCATTGGCCCCTCAACTTTTCATTGGGTACTTTAACTATTGACTATCTATAATATTTCTTCCAAGGATGTTCTCTAGTCTTCAAAGAAGGCTTTGACAAGCTCCTTCTAAACTCTTGCCAAGCAAATCATCTGGATTTGTCCAAGCAGTTTAGCAGGAGTTGACTAAGCTTGTACACAATTTTATTTTTCTAGCTAGCTGCTAACATCTAAGTGACCTTGGCTGATCTAGAAGGAAGCTAAGTACTGTAGGGCCAGATCTGATAAATACTTGGATGTGAAAAGAAATTGGGAATTTGAAAAACATCCCAGGAAAAAAAGATAAGGGCAAACGATATTTTTCTTGTTGCTACATAGAATAAATCAAGAGCCCTTGTGGAGCAATGGTTAGAATGCAGTATTGGAGGTCTGACTCTGCCTGCTGCCAAGAGTTTGACTCTGACCGGTTCAAGATTGACTCAGCCTTCCATCCTTCTGAGGTCAGCAAAAATGAGGACCCAGATTGTTGGGGGCAATATGTTGACTCCGTAAACCATCCAGAAAGTGCTGCAAAGCACTATGAAGCTGTAGTCTATTGTTATTGCGAAAACATCAAAAACTTTCCTGCAAGACTGGCTGAGGAATTCTGAGAATTGAAGTGTACACATCTTAAAGTTGTCAGGGTTGAGAAACAGAGGAGAGGGGCTAATTCCCTTTTCAATGCAAGGGCAATTTCTGGAATTGTTGCTACTTTTCCTGAAACCTTCAGTGGCGCAGAACCATTAAAACTTGGCTATGCATATACAGTCATTACTGAGCAGCTGCTTTGGCAGATCCATATATAATGTACAACTATCTGTTGATCTCAGTCCTCCAAGCCAAGGTCATGGTTGCACCTGAAACTATATTTAAACTAAATACGTATGCTCCAGCCATTTGAAAGTCTCACATCTAATATGTGTGACTTTTCAGCCAGTCTCTTTTCTGCTGGGATCGCTATAATGGGTTTTGGGGTCCCTAGACAATTTGCACATTGACGCCCTTTAGATTTTCAGTGACTTGTGTTGCAGTACGTTGCACGCATACTATGAGATGACTGGTATTCAAACCAGGAATCTTTGTTGGGCTGTCTACTTAGTTGATTGAGGTGGCAAATGTATTGTGTAACTTTATTGCAGTCAGCAACAATAAACAATAATGCACACACACAAGCAAAATACACAGACACACTAAAGACACATAATTATAAAACCTTAACATTAACATCACTCTGATCGACCTTCATAGCTATATTGAACAATTTCTGTTGAATTGTGGCTGTAGGTCTGAAGGTAACCAGCAGGGGGTCACCCTGCCAGTATCCCTGATCAACCTTCAGAGCTACAGTATATTCAACATCTCCTGCTGAATCATGGCTGTGGCTCTGAAAATCCCCATGGCAAACACTGGATCACTCTGCCAATAGATCATCCTGATCAACCTCATGGCAGTAAGTCTGAAGATCCCCATAACCAGCAGTAGGATAACCCTGCCAGTAGATCACACTGATCAACCTTCAGAGCCATACCCACTGCTGAATTGTGGCTCTAGAGCTGAAGAACTCTACGATCAACGCAACTTGATACAAGTTATATATGAAGCTGTCATTCTTCTGCCTGAACTTGTTTACATCCTACAATAATAGTGATTATTCTATGCTTTAAAAATGGATTTGGAGTTCATGTTCAAACTCAACATTATAACCACATTGCAAGCAAAGCAGGGACTACATGACAGCCATTCCTTCTTTGCTTCTTGAAGGTTTGAATTAAGACATGTATTACTTGGCTATTTACAACAATTCCATCAAGGCAATAGCCACACAACTCCTGTTTCTATTTAGAAGGTGTTTTCATTTTTGCTCTGCAGTTTAGGAAGTCACTTAGATGTCCATAAGTTTACATATTGCACTGGGCAGATGTGTTATTTGCAAATCTCCTCCATTTGCTCCCCATGATATTATAACCTCAGTTTCCAAGGAGTTGCTGTTTTTACAGTTACCGATTGCCTCATTCAAAACAAGCTCGCCGTTCTCTCTCTGGGACTTATAAATCTTTAGTTGTTGCTGTGAAGCTGATCAAAAATTCCATAACAAGACCACACTTCGTAGCTAAAAGCAGAATTAGAATTTCACTAAGAAATACCAAAGTTTTGATATGGAGCTTTCAAGCCAAAATTAATTAAATTGCCGAACGAAGTTCACAGTGCTGTTCCTATAACTAACAAACTAGCGAACAAAATACTGTGTGAGCAAGGGAGATAACCAAAGGGACAGATGCTTGAAATGGAATTATATTACTGACTAAAAATATTTCACCGCCTTATTGTCCTAAGGGACGGTAGATGGAGAGTTGGCAAACCATACTGATTTATCTGATTTTAACATGCTAAATTGAGACAGAGTTGGTTAATGTTTGGATGGGAAGCATCAGGAATCTCAGGGCTATAGGGTAGGCTGAGAAGTGAAAGCAGCATCTTAGAAGATGACAATAGTAAACCTCTATATCCTTGTCCATAAAACATGCCAGTATCTCTGTAGTCACTGAGATCTAAAGTCAACTCAAGGGAGACAGAGATGGACATCTATTTACTGTATGTATCCAACCAATCATCCACAGGAGATATGGACCCTTGAGCCAAGTCCTCCTAGATATAATGCAACCAAAACACTCACACAAAATGACAAATGTTATAATAATAAAAGGGGATTATGATAGCTACAATTACAAACCCATCCAATGAGACAGGAGCAGAAATTGACCCCAAAGCTTGGCATGAAGATAAGTGTTTAGTTGAGCATGACAGTCACCTAAATTTGGTTTCAGCTCTGACAATAGAACAATTAATCAGTGGAGCAGCTTGCCTCCAGAAGTTGTGAATGCCCCAACACTGGAAATCTTTAAGAAGGTGTTGGATAGTCATTTGTCTGAAATGGTATAGGGTTTCCTGTCTAGGCAGGGGGTTGGACTAGAAGACTTCCAAGGTCCCTTCCAACTCTGCTATTGAATTGTATTGTAATACCGGGGGAAGCATTTCATAGTCAAGACAGTGGATTTTTTTTCCAATTATCTTTGTGTTTCTAGTCTTTCCTAATAAGCTGCCTTTGATCCTGATCCTTAATTTGGGCCTTGACACTCCTGGTCAGATTCCATTTCATCTCAAAGAAGATGCTGGGAACTATGGATAGATGGGTTACACTGTGAGACTGCATCTAAAAACCAGTTGCTATACTACTACAGGTTCCCACTACTTGGTGAGCTTGTGGTTAATTAATAATTTCATAAAGAGGTTTTCAACAGATTGTTATTTTATTTATTAAATATTATTTATTTATTGAATATATTTATATGCCGCCCAATCCCGAAGGACTGTTCAGTTCAGGTGTATCCTTACAGCATTTGTTTTGTGTCACTTTGAAAAGCAACATCTCCAAGATTGAGTTGTGATAAATAACAGGTAGGATTCATAAATGGGAATCATTTGTAAATATTGCCAGTCACAGATCACTGTTGTTATATATTGAGTAAATTAATTACATCCTTTCACCCCAAGTAATAATATGAAAAATTAACACAATTTTAGGAGAACTGGTGTATTTTTTTTAAATGTTAGTACTTTTTCAAGCCATGAAGCTTTATATATTTTATGGGGTGGGGGAGAGATATAATTCTTTGTTTATCATTCAGAAAATTTGAGTGTGAGTTTATGGTGATGATTAGAACTCAAATAATCACCCAAATTTGTAGCTTTAGGGAAGTTTTTTTGGAAGTGGATGGAAATGGATGAGAAGTGAGTTGCAAATTCCAGTCCCCAATTGATCAGCTAATTAATAGCTAGGATAATAGTTTTAATTTGAGACAAATTATTTAACATAGTTAGCTGAGTTACCTGGCCATATTATTCTGTTTCAAATGTAACTCAAGAGAGTCCCAGATTGCAATTATCTAAAGATGAGATTAGCAGTACATTGGCCATGATAGTTACACTATCTCTATCCAATCTAAAGCTGTACGCTTCTAACCTACTAGATGTACCCTGAAATATCTTCGGATTTGTCTATCCTGAACTCCTTTCTCTCTCCTCCATCCATTCTGGGGCTGGGTAATTGTCAGACCTGGAAGCCATCTTTTACAATTGGGCCTTCAGGCCTGCCACATTTTCTACTGTGGGAAAATGGGAGGGGGAATTATACAGTGTGTGGGTCATATATAGTTAAAATAACATTCTTTTCTCAGACAGTCAAGGACATTTTGCCCTGCAGCTGCAATGAGGTGACTGGGAGGCATCTTCAGTTTTGGATGGTGCCTGATTGGACCATGTGATAGACATGTAGGTGCTGGGCAAGGACTTGAACTTTCACTTGGGTGGGGAAAACCTGGAAGCTTTCAGATTCGGGTTTTCCCAGATGTGCCAATATGAAGTCTCTAATAAAGTGGAACTTTGAGGAAACTGAAGCCTCGGAGACTTCTTTCGTTGGGGGTGTTGCTTGGATCCCTGACAGTAATCTCTTAATCCAGACCTGTCTCTGGGAAAGCTCTGTGTTGCAAAATGTTTTCCCCATTGTGCCTTCTGATTCAATTATCTTGCTTAGTAACAAAAATTCTGGGCTAAATTGTGGTCATAAGGACTACCTGTACTTCATAAATGGTTTTATTATTTTGAATCCATAGTTAGCCCTCGACTTACGATCACAATTGGGACCAGAATTTTCATTACTATAAGCAAGATGATTGAATCATGCCCAATTTTACGATCTAGTTTTGCCATGATGGTTAATTTCATCACTGCAGTCGCGTGATGGTTAAATTCAAATTCAAATCCCCATTCACTTTGTTTGTCAGAAGCTGGCTGGGAAGGCCAGAAATGGTGATCAAATGATTCTGGATACAATCCCCATAAATACAGGCCAGTTGCCAAGCACCTGAATTTGGATCATGTGACCACGGGGATGTTGCAACAATGTTGTAAGTGTGAGGACTGGCCATAAGTCATGTTTTAATGCCATTGAATAGTCATTAAATGAATGGTTGTAAGTTCAGGAGTACCTTAGCCATCATGTATTTGTAATCATGTATTTGAGATGGACGTCCATATGATTCAAATAAATAAACCCACCCATTCATCATATTTCATCCAATTTTGGTCACCACACTATAAAAAAGATGTTGAAACTCTAGAAAGAGTGCAGAGAAGAGCAACCAGGATGATTAAGAGACTGGAGACTAAAACATATGGAGAACAGTTGCAGGAACTGGGCATGGCTAGTCTAGTGAAGGACTAGAAGATACATGATAGCCATGTTCCAATATTTGAGGGGCTGCCACAGAGAGGAGGAGTCAATCTATTTTTCAAAATACCTTAAGGCCAGACAAGGAATAATGGAGGGGAACTGACCAAGGAGAGATTCAACCTAGAAATAAGGAGACATTTTCTGACAGTGAGAACAATCAACCAATGGAACAGCTTGCCTTCAGAAGTTGTGGGAGCTTCATCACTGGAGGCCTCCAAGAAGAGATTGGAGTGCCATTTGTGAGAAATGATATAAGATGTCCTGCTTGGGCAGGGGGTTGGACTAGATAATCTACAAGGTCCCTTCCAACTCTGTTAATCTGTTAAATCTGTTCATCCATCCCTCCAAAGATTAACAGCAGGAATTGATCACCCTCACTCTCATCCTAAGAAGTTAAACAGAGTTGAATCTTATTGGTATTTGGATGAGAGTCCTTCTGAAAATTCCAGGGCTTCAGGCTTCAGGAAAACACACAATGTATTGTTGCCAACAAAATAACATGGACATGAATTCACCAAGGCTCAGCTATATTAAAAACCATCAACAACTTTTTTTTCCTTTATCCGCAGTGGGGAGACATTTTGTTGAACTCTTTCATTATGTCTTCTATTACAAGTAACCACCTAAAAGCATCATGTTCTTCTTAGGACAAGAAAGACAAATGATAATTAAAAGTTACATCGTTATAAAATCAGCATCAAAGGAAAGCGGCCAAATATTTAACCCTGAGTCCAGAGCATGCAGGAAACATCTGCCATCCAATGAAAGCATTGATTAAGACATTTGCTATTTCAGCAAGAACGTAGAAATAAAGAGTCAAGTTGTACAACTGAATCCAGAAATAGGACAACTATCGGTTGACAAGCCTTTCTCTTCCAAATGTTGAAACCCATCCAGCCTGTAGCTGTTCTTAGAAACACGGAATTTACCGCCTTTGCAACCGTGACAGGATGCATGGATTAGATAATTGTGAATAGCAGTGGGTAATTAGGCACATCGCCATGCACAATGACAGTAATTGTGCAGTATAATTAAGACTGGATAACATGTTTGAATGCCTCGTCCCATGGGATTGAAGACAGGTTGAAGTACACTTTACGCTGAAGAGTGCTGCATTCTTCTAATGAGAGAGGTTTTTATTGTGGGATAAGTTTGTCTCTCATTAGGACTGAACTATATACTCCATCCATGTTGACAGAACATCATGGGAAGTGTTATCACTGGCTTAAAAAAATTAATTAACTGCACTAGAGTAAATTTCTCATTAGAAGAGGGTAAACACCAAGATTAGTTCTGGATATAATGTACAATTCCTTTAGACATGCAGTCCCAAAGGAGCTTTTTCAGGAGGCAACTGGACTTTCTTGTTTTTTTTCCTTTTGAAGGTGTTTCGCTTCTCATCCAAGAAGCTTCTTCAGCTCTGACAGGATAGTGGGGAATGGAAGGATTTATACTCCTTGCAGACAGCTGGTCATTTGCAGCCTTTTAGAGGATCGTTGAAGCACTTGGAGGTTCATCTGTGTCCTGAGGGTCACCTGAGTGGTGCTCCTGGTTCCTGTAGTCTGTAATTTTCTCCCCCTCTGGAAATCCATTCCTATTGCCACATCATTCTAAGGGTGTTCATCTCAAATTGTCTAATTGTCTAAAAGTCTGTAGAGATTCTCAGTCATCCAGGTCATGGTTGTCCTAAAGATGCATTTTCAGGAAGCAACTGGACTTTCTTGTTTTTTTCCTTTTGAAGACATTTCTCTTCTCATCCAAGAGGTTTCTTCAGCTCTGACAAGATAGTGGGGAATGGAAGGATCCATGACCTGGATAACTGAGAATCTCTACAGACATTTAGCTATACAATGAACACCCTTGATTGGTGTACATGTAGGAATAGATTTCCAGAGGACAAAAAAATTGCAGACTACAGGGTCCAGGACAGGGGTGGGTTCCTGCCAGTTCTACCCTCTTCTATAGAAGAGGTTCCACAAATCTACAGTGGCATTTAGAACCATTTCCAGGTCCCTCCCCTTGCCCGTCCGCACATCATCAAGATGAAGAGCGGGAGGAGGAATTCTGGGAGTTGAAGTCCACAAGTCTTAAAGCTGTCAAGTTTGAACACCCCTGGGTTTTTTTCCCTAAAGGGTTAGGGGTGCGAGGGTCTTGTCACTTGATAGCTTGTGTGCTTCAAATGCCAGGGTTTCTGAGCCAGCATTTGGTTGCTAAGCAAGAGCGTTGTTAAGTGAGTTTCACCACATTTTACAAGTTGGCCACGCCCACCAAGTGACATGGCTGGCAAGCCACTCCTATCCAGTCACATGGTTGGCAAGCCACTCCCACAAAGCAGGCCACACCTACAGAAGAGGTTCTAAAAAAATTTGAAACCCACCACTGGTCCAGGAGCACCACTCAGGTGACTCTGAGGACACAGATAAACCTTCAAGAGCTTCAGTAACCCACTAAAAGAATGCAAATGACCAGCTGTCTGCAAGGAGTATAAATTAGGGGAGGTAAGCCCCAAGATTAGTTTTGGATATAATGTACAATTCCTTTAGACATGCAGTCCCAAAGGTCCTTTTTCAGGAGGCAACTGGACTTTCTTGGTTTTTTTTTCTTTTGAAGGTGTTTCACTTCTCATCCAAGAAGCTTCTTCAGGCTGACAAATAGTCCCTCATTGTAACGAGAGATATCACCACCACAATGTTGAGATCTGGACATGAATTTAAGACACCATTGATTCAGGACAACCTCTGGTGCTCATTAGAGTTGTATTAATATCCATTTCAAAGGAGTCATTTTCTTTCTGCTGCAAAATAGAATTATGAATGCAAGTCTCTGGAAAGTAGTGAAAAATATCTAATTATGGGGGAAAAACATCTATTTCAAGAGTTGTTGTTGTTAGTTGTGAAGTCATGTCTGACGCCTAGAGACAACGTTCCTCTAGGTTTTCCTGTCCTCTACCATCCCCCAGAGTCCATTTAAGCTCACTCTTACTGCGTCAGTGACTCCATCCAGCCACCTCATTTTCTGTTGTCCCTTCTTCTTTTGCCCTCCATCTTTCCCAACATTAGAATCTTCTCCAGTGAGTCCTTCCTTCTCATTAGGTGGCCAAAGTATTTGAGTTTCATCTTCAGGATCTGGCCTTCTAAAGAGCAATCAGGGTTGATCTCCTCTAGGACTGACTGGTTTGATTGCCTGCAGTCCAAGGGACTCGCAGGAGTCTTCTCCAGCACCATAGTTGAAAGGCCTCAATTCTTTGGTGCTCAGCCTTTCTTATGGTCCAACTTTCACTGCCATACATTGAAACTGGAAAAATCATAGCCTTGACTATACACACTTTTGTTGGCAGGGCGATATCTCTGCTGTCTAGATTTGCTATAGCTTTCTTCCCCATTAGGTTCTTCTCCAGTGAGTCCTTCCTTCTTATTAGGTGGCCAAAGTATTTGAGTTTCATCTTCAGGACCTGGCCTTCTAAAGACCAGTCAGGATTGATGTCCTCTAGGACTGACCAGTGTGATCGCCTTGCAGTCCAAGGGACTCGCAGGAGTCTTCTCCAGCACCATAGTTCAAAGGCCTCCATTCTTTGGCGCTCAACCTTTCTTGTGGTCCAACCTTCACAGCCATCCATTGCAACTGGGAAAACCATAGCCTTGATTATAGGCACTTTTGTTGGCAGGGTGATGTCTCTGCTTTTTAGTATGCTGTCTAGATTTGGCATAGCTTTCCTCCCCAGGAGCAAGCGTCTTTTCATTTCTTGACTGCACTCCCCATCTGCAGTGATCTTGGAGCCCAGGAAAATAAAATCTGTCACTACCTCAGTTTCTTCCCCATCTATTTTCCAGGAATTGAGAGGGCCGGATTTCAAGAGTACATGTATGATGTAAATGGTAATGTATCACAGCAGAAAAAATGCATTTCCTACTCTGAGATATTTTTAAATTTAGTTTAAGTACTTCTTTATAGGAATGGAAATATGTACATGGATGTACATGTTTCAGAGGTTTCAAAGTTTGAGGACTGTCCTATCCTCAGCCCCCCAAAATCCTAAACCTCCTTTTCAATCTTAAAGAGATCTTAAAGGTAAGGATAGTCAAATCTATCAATTTTTATATCCCCCAGTTTTTCTTCCCCCCCTAAGAATATACTTTTTTGTCATTGTGATTTTAAAAATGGTTATATTCTTCTGGAATGCTAATTTTTATATTATTTTCTCATGTTTTCAGATTCTATATAGATTATTTCCTTTTAAATGCCTTTATAGGAATATACCCATTTAATGGTAATGTGCAAAAAAAAACCAACCACAACATATACAAACTCCCCTAATATATTTTTGTATCTTATTTTCAATACTATATTGTACTAAATATGAACATACATAAACTGTAATTTATACTTTGGAAATTGAATTTCAAATTCAATTATCAATAAAGGTGAATATTTGTTGCTCACAGTTGACAATTCAATTATAGGTATGAAAGAAGAAGGAGTCAAGCTATGCTCCAAAGGACCTGAGGGCAGGAGAAGAAGCAATGGGTGGAAACTAATCAAGGAGAGAAGCAACCTAGAACTAAGGAGAAATTTCCTGACAGGGAGAACAATTAATCAGTGGAACAGCTTGGCTCCAGAAGTTGGAGGTTTCTAAGAAGAGATTGGACAACTATTTGTCTGAAATGATATAGAGTTTTTGGACTAGAAGACCTCCAAGGTCCCTTCCAACTTTGTTATTCTATTCTATTCTATTCAGAAGAACTGCCCTGAAAAAAATGAATTTAAATTTTCAAAGGATAAATTGAAGAAAACATTGACATAACTTCAGTCTTCTACAGTAAATATCCATAGTGAGAGATTTCATATACAAAGATAGGGAAAATTGTGCATGAAAGGAAATGCAGTGTATATCTCTAAACCAGTAGTGTGTTTGTGTGTGTGTGTTTGTGTGTGTGTGTGTGTATGTATGTATACACTAGTAGTGGGGTCCGGATCCCGTTCCAACCTGGCGGCATCCACATGGGCGTGTGCACCACGCACATGTGTCTTAGCGCCTCTGCGAGCCTCCACAATGCACCAGCTGCTCAGCAGAGCATTGCATAGGCGCTGTATGTGCCATGCGTGGAAGCACCGAAGACTTAAAGTACCAGTAAGGAGTTCAGGCGGGCGGGTGGGCCCTCCGGAGCACCGTACCGGAACGGTATCCAGTGCTCCGGGCAGGCTCTGGTATGCCCGTACCGAGGCATACCGCCTGCAACCCACCACTGGTATGTATACACACACATTCCCTTAACAATTAAGGCAAAAAATGTTGCAAAACAAGCCATGGTTCATTTAAGAACTACCTTGTTTAAAAACAGAAAAGCTAGTCTCAATTGGGGTCATAAGTTGAGGCCTACTTGTACTTAATAGCTTGTTAGTTTTCATACTCTCTCTCTCTGTGTAATACACACACACACACACAAACACACAAATTTTAATTTTGATGAACACTTAGCAGGTTCCCCTTTTATTTTGACTCTTTCCCTTGAAGTCTAATTAGTCCATATGTCCTTTCATATTGTGTCTAATCTGCAGTTGTATTTCTCATTATCATTTTGTGAAGATATGCCGCTGTTTCCCCTGGTCTCATCCGATCTCTTTTATGTTTCGCTTGTACAAAATTAATTACATTGTACCTTCAAGCATAATTTTAACAGTGTCTCCATTGCGCTGTGCTTGCCTTTAATTAATGCTCTTCTAATGTGGGTTTTAAAGCCAAATGGTGCAATATTCTAGGCATCAAAGAAACAAAAGATGTAACAAAGCTGAATTGAAAAGGCGAGACAAAGGAGTCGACAATGTGTTCTTGTTGAAAAATGTCACTTTGACTTTATTTTCGATAGCGCTGCCAAAGAACAATTTCTCCACCGGTCTCAATGAAATTGCTCGGGAAGGTTGCATGCTAAACTGGAAGACAAAACTATTATGTTTTATTACATGCCAAATGAAGGCGGATATCTTTATTATTGTTGTTCTGCCTAGGTATGCACCTTTTGTGAATATGTAATTTCTTCTACATAGTCGAGTGGGTAACCGTGCCCTAAATTAATGCAGTAGTAAATAGAAGCACCCAGAAAAGTAGGGGGGATGCAGTTTCTGCATTTCCATAGGATATCATTACAGACTAATATTTTGGAGAATAGATTAGAATTATTTATTGGCCAAGTATGATTGGACACACAAGGAATTTGTCTCTAGTGCATAAGCTCTCAGTGTACATTCATGCATACACACAACAACAAAGTGATAAGCCATAAATCGTAAGATGCAATCAGAAATCATAAGATACAAACAACAATTGATGAATCATAATATACCAATAGGAGAAGATAATAGGAAAGATGAGAGGTGAGAAAGAGATGAGAGAGGTGAGGAGATCAGAAGGTGGGAAAGATGAGAAGACGAGAAGGATTATAGCAATACAGCCCTACTACATGGATACTTAAGAGCCGAGGTGGCGTAGCTGACTGTTATCTGCAGTTCAGCGGTTCAAATCTCATCGGCTCAAGGTTGACTCAGCCTTCCATCCTTCCGAGGTGGGTGAAATGAGGACCCAGACTGTGGGGGCGATACGCTGACTCTGTAAACCGCTTAGAGAGGGCTGAAAGCCCTATGAAGCGGTATATAAGTCTAACTGCTATTGCTATTGTTAGGCAAAAGACACACCTGTGGCAGGGGTGAAATTCACTTACCTTTGCTATTGGTTTAGTAGCAATGTGAGTGTACTCTCTCACACCCGCCACCTCCATGGATGTGCAGGACCTCCTGTGCATGTACAGAGCATCAAAAACAGACATGATGATGTCCAGGTGGGTGGTCTGAGTCTACTACCAAGTGCCTGCAAAGCAGTGGTGGGATTCAAATAATTTACCAACCGGTTCTCTGTCCTAATGACCAGGTGGGTAGGTGGGGCTTACTGGTCATGTGACCATGTGGGCGTGGCCAACTCAACATTACTCAGGTCGATGGGCACTTTGCCTTAGCTGTTACAATGTAATAAGGGTTAACCGGAGAGGCAGTTTCTGTGAGCAGGGCAATAAAAATTAAGCTAGGAACAACACCAGAATGTTTCCTTCCTGCCTTCCTTACGGGATTAGCCCTATAAAGCAGAAAAAAACCAAAAGAAGATTTCTTCCAACAACGGGTTATGTGAACCTCTTAGAAACTTAAGAACTGGTTCTCCCGGATAGGTGCAAACTGGCTGAATCCTACCATTGCTGCAAAGGTAAGAGAACAGCAAGGGGGGGGGGTGGAATCCACTGTGTCACGTGATTTAGATTATCTAGAAAGTTGGGAATCCTGCTTTCTAGCTAATATAAATTGTGTGTCATAGCTGATCGTTGGAAAAACTGGTTCTCCCGAACCAGTTTCATTTTTTAAAAAATGTAGTAAAAATGCTACTGGCTCACGTAGCATTTTTACCTGAAAAATGTTTTGAGTGAACCTGTCCAAACTGGTAGCATTTCACCTCTGACCTGTGGGGGTTAGCAGAGTGAGGATGGGACCGAACGGGATGGAATGGAACAGAACAGAATATTCACCAAATGTGATAGACACACAAGGAATTTGTCTTTGGTGAATAAACCGTCAGTATGTCAGTATACATAGAAAACAACAAAGTAATAAGAATAATGACAATATTAATGTGATGATGATGATGATGATGATAGAAAGTAGTGGAATAGATGAGAAGAATAAAAATAATGCAGACCAGAGGTGGGTTCCTACCAGTTCGCACCTATTTGGTAGAACCGGTTCGTCAAATCTACCGAACCGGTTAGAAGAAGTTCCACCAGTGGACCCGGAAAGCAGGCCACACCTACAGAAGAGGTTCCAAAATTTTTGAAGCCCACCACTGGTCCTTGGATATGATTATTCTACACTATCATGCTCATATTTATTAAACTCAGTGCCTCTGTGAAAGGTAAGGATGACTACTGCGTTTCTGGTGCAATCAGAACATTGCGTGTGTTGAAGTTGTTTTAACGCAAACTAAAGATGCCTTTCAAAAAACAAGTTTACATCATATTCTTATGCATGCCAGTGCTGTGTGTGAGGTAATTTAAGGTGGTTCTGACAAGTGTCGTCGGCATCTTCATATCCGGTCACATGGGTGGCAAGCCACTCCCATCTGGTCACATGGGCAGCAAGCCACTCCCACAAAGGAGGCCACACCCACAGAGTAGGTTTGAACAATTTTTGAAACCCACCACTGATGCAGACCTACTATATGTGTAAATATATGTAGGCATAAGAGAAGTGTTGTGAGAAATAGGTGTTTAACAGAGTGGTGGCATGGGGGAAGAAACTGCATTTGTGTCTAGTTGTTTTGGCATGCAATGCTCTATAGTGGTGTCTTGAGAGGAGAAGTTGAAACAGTTTTTGTCCAGGATGTGAGAAGATCTAAAAACAAATGAAAAAAGGAGAGAGTGAAAGAATCCTCTGGAAGGGCAAAGCATTGAAGCATGTTATGATATCACTGCAATGTGCAGTGCCAAACATTTTGATTTATGCTAAGGAGAAGCTTAGGGGCTTAAGGAATAAAATTCAGAATCTGAAGTTTGTCCTCAGAACACTTTTAAGAGGAGAAAAAATCAGCCTTTTTTGGGGGGGCGGGGGGCGGAGAGGTTTGGCATTCCTAACTGGAAATGAATCCCCTTTCAAAATTGCCTTTCACACTGTCATGCCCAAAGGATCAGGACCTTATGCTAAATTGCAGTTCAGATGATTTATTGTTCATACAATATGTACAAGAATTTAGTCAAGTAAAGTTCAATATTAAATCAGCTCCATATTAGGGTCAACAGAGTTCAAGAGGGATTTGACTTGGGCTGTTTGTGGCAATGTAATACCTCTAAGCGGTTGACATGCTTGATGCCATCTCCCCAGCTCTGCCTGCTCTTTTTCTATGGTCACAAAGTGTGGGACCTGCTCATTCAGGGAGTTCCTTTTGGGCTACTGGGGAATTTCAGGAGTCAAGGAATTGATAGCAATAGCACTTATATATCACTTTACAGTGATTTACAGCCCTCTATAAGCAGTTTTACACAGTGCCCCCAACAATCTGGGTCCTCGTTTTACCCACCTCGGAAGGATGGAAGGCTGAGTCAACCTTGAGCCTGGTGAGATTTGAACTGCCAAATTGCATGCAGCTGGGAGTCAGCAGAAGTAGTCTGCAGTACTGCACTCTAACCACTGTACCACCAAGGCTCTTAATTGTTGTTGGATCTGTAAGACTTCTGTGAACAATAAACTGCAGGTTGCTTTCTGCAACAAAAATGGGGAATTCTGTGACAGTTAATTGGATTGAATTTTTTTTGGAGAAAAAAAGATTCCTATCACTACTAAAGTTTGTCTTTTTATTAAAAAATATTTAGCAATTAGAAGCTAAATTAAAACTCCAGTTAAGTTTCTAAACTATAGGTACATATCCTAAACCCAGGGCTCCTAGGGGTGACCAAAGCCTCAAATGTAAATCCCAGAAGCCTCCAAACATTGGTTCATCATTGAATGTTTTAATCTAACTGCAGCAAAAACATTATTAACTCCCTGATCGAAGAATACTCACTATTGACTCTGTTTAATTACAATTTTCTCTCTATATAAAAATGGCTGTGTGTTTGTGTGTGTGTGTGTGTGTGTGTGTGTGTGTGTGTGTGTGTGTGTGTTTTCCAGCATAACCCTGGAACGCCTTGAGCAATTTCAACCAAACTTGGTACACAGATGACTTACTCTCTGGAAATAAATATTGTGGGGATAAGACATCCCTAACACCCCTCAGGGTTTGTGTTCTGTAACGATACAGCCTGTTGTGTTTTCAAATTGCTTCTACTGCACTGCTGTAAAATGGCTTCTACTGTACAGCACAGTGGAATTGCCATGGTAATGGCTTCACAGTACTCCACAAGGGGGCTCCTTCTGGTAAGGGGGAAAATTCAACATTAGAAATTACATTTGGTCCGGACAGTTTCCCCCTATAAATAAATACCCAGATAGTACTGGGTTATCAGCTCGTAGAACATAAATGGAGCCAGATCAGGTTTCATTTTTGTCCTGCCTCATTCTTATCATTTGAGTTGGGCTTCCAACAGATCAAGTTGGGCACTCAATTCACAAACAAAATGTCCATCTTGGATGGACTCTTCCTAATTTTCAACAACAAAAAAGCCTTAATATCCTTCCTCCCTTTCATGTCATTTTCTAGATGCTTTTCTTCCAAATCTACAGTTTTTAAACTCTTAATTCCACTTAGATGACTGGTTAGAGACATTTTGCTCTTTGAGGGTTGGGTGGGGGGTAAGATACACTATGGCCCCTTCCTTCTCATCCAAGGCAAGGTGCAAATTATTCAACAGTAGACACGTCATTTGCCTGCCACCACCAGAAGAAAATTCTCTCCATCCCTGGGATTGACATACACACAATTCACAACTGTCTTGCCATTTTGTAATCATCTAAAAGGTTCTTCAGATTGCCTATACCTGGCCCTCTCGAATAACTCCTGACATTCAAGGGGGAGGGAAACTGCATGGTTGACATGATGAACTAAAATCAGGAAGAAGCAGGAGCCAGTTCATGCTCAACTATGGAAGTTCCTTGGGTGACTTTGAACCTGTCACTATCTCACAGGACAATCCATCTCAGAGGGTTGTTGATATGGGGGGGAAATGGAGGTGAGCATGCTACAAATCAAGAAAGAAACAGGTCATGCCACTTTAAAGTTTGATAGGAATTTCTGACCTACCAGAGTATAGGATAATTCTATATATCATCCATCCATCCATCCATCCATCCATCCATCCATCCATCCATCCATCCATTCTTTCCTTTAGCCACCCAACTCAACCAAAATGTCTCTGGGCAGCTTATAATTCTAAAATTATAAAACAATTTAAAACAATAAATATCCAGAAAATAAATGCATACAGCAGCCAAGATAATTAACCAGCTAGCAGTAAAGCCAATAAACTCATACCCTCGGGATGCCACTATAAGGCATCTCATGCCAAAACAACTAGACACAGAGACATTTTTTCCCCTCATGCCATCACTTTGCTGAACATCCAATTCCCATAGTACTGTCTCAGGTCTATATTTACCCATATAATATGACTGTATTATATGTATCCTTCTCTTCTATTCCACTACCTTCTCTTACTGCTATCAGTATTATGATTATTTTTACTTTCATAGTATGGATATTATTAGTTTGTTGTTTAACTTTTACATTGAGAGCTTATGCACTGGAGATGAATTCATTGGGTGTCTTTCATACTTAAATATAATCTATTCTATTCTATTCTATTCTATTCTATTCCATTCCATTCCATTCCATTCCATTCCATTCCATTCCAGCCTAACCTAGCCTAGCTTACTCTACTCTACTCTACTCTACTCTACTCTACTCTACTCTACTCTACTCTACTCTACTCTACTCTACTCTACTCCTCTGTTCTGCTCTGGTGGTCTGGTCTGCTATTCTATTCTATTCTATTCTATTCTATTCTATTCTATTCTATTCTATTCTATTCTATTCTATTCTATTCCATTCCATTCCATTCCATTCCATTCCAGCCTAACCTAGCCTAGCTTAGTATACTCTACTCTACTCTACTCTACTCTACTCCTCTACTCTACTCTACTCTACTCCTCTGTTCTGCTCTGCTCTGCTCTGCTCTGCTCTGCTCTGCTCTGCTATCCTATCCTATCCTATCCCATCCCATCCCATCCCATCCCATCCCATCACATCACATCACATCACATCACATCACATCACATTACATTACATTCTACCCTACCCTACCCTACCCTCTCCTCCCCTACTCTATTTTCTTCTCTACTCTGCTTTTAACACATCCCCGGCCCTAAGTCTGAGTACATAACAAAGTTTGTAGAGCCTTGAGAAAAGCCAACAGGGTTGGAGCCATTCTAATTTACCAGGGGAGACCATTCCACAAAGCAGGGGCTACAGCAGGGAAGACCCATCTTCTAGTTCCCACCCACTGACACTCTTTGGCTGATGGGATCGGTAGCACACCCAATCTGCTGGATTGAATTGTATGGATGGAGACTCTCTGAAAAAGATGATCCCTCGGGTAACCGGGTCCCAGGCCATGTGGGGCTTTAAAGGTGATAACCAGCACCTTGAATTGCACCTGGGAACACACAGGTGCCCTGTTGATTCCTTTAGAAGTTTCCCACTTTGCTTTGTTCAGTTTCTTTCAATGTAGCCCTGTTCCAAATTTAGTTTTTCCTTCCTTCCTCTCAGAGAGATTAAATTTAACAGGAGCATGCCTGGGACGCTGTCCTTTTCAAGCAGGGCGGGAAATGGCATCACATTTAAAGTCTCCCTAAGAAGCTGCCAGAAGAAAGGAATTGTGCTCTGCAGTCATTGAACTGCTTCCCAGGGGTATATTCAAGAGGATAAGTTGGCCTAATGAAGATGGTTATTTTATGCAATTAAGAGGGTTATGGCTGCTCTTTAGTCATGGCTGGTTGGAATCTCTTGTCATTCAGAGGACTAAAATGTATTAATCAGTCTTGTCCTGCAGATACATTTGTGGTCTAATGAAAAGGCTGATGTAGGCTCATCTCTGAAAGAATCGCAGGAGAGCTATCACAGGTTAGAGGACCAATGCTCTTTTCCTCTTCAGCAAGCAAGTTACATTTTTTATCAGTTGCTGGGCTCTCTAAAATAAATCAGATGCATTAGCAGAGCCTATTTCCTCCAGTTCCTCCATTGGATGGGATGAGAAATCACCCAAGATAAGCCAAAGCCTCATCAAAGCCTTCCCCAGACTCCAGGACCAGCCCATGTTCATCTCCAACCTCCTCACTGTCCAAATCTGCTGCCAGCTCTGTTGGCCGCTGGCGGGCCAGAACATAGAGAGCCGGAGAGAAAGGTAACAGAAAGCACCAAGCATTTTTCAACCAAGATGCCAAGCAGCTCAAAGACGAGATCAAGAAAGAGAAGCTTCTTTTTGCAAGAGAAGAAAACATTTGTTGAGAATTGACAGATTATTGTTATTGTTATTGCTGCTGCCGTTGTTGTTGTTGTTATTACTACTACTACTACTACTACTACTACTACTACTATACTACTACTACTACTATTACTATTGCATGGTTAATCTTTGGTGAGATTCACAGCCTTTGGGGCTGGTTGGTAGCTCAGCAGCTCGAATCCTAACCAAGGACCTAGGAACTGTTAAGGTAACATCGAAGGATATAAGTTGTTCCAAGTAGGGTGGTTTTTTGTAGAATCAGAATGTTCAAGTCTGATAAATTTAAAATTTCAAACAGTGAGGTAGCCCTTTAGGTATTGCTCCAAGGGCTCCAATTACAATCGGGGCAACACATGATTTCTTTTTCCACAGTTGCTCAACTTCAATTTGCAAATCCCGATACTTTGTAATTTTTTCTTGATGTTTATCTTCAATTCGTGCATCTCCAGGTATTGCAATGTCAATGAACCATACCTTTTTCTTTTTAACTATTGTTATGTCAGGTGTGTTGTGGGCCAAGTGCCTGTCAGTCTGGATTCTGAAGTCCCACAATATCTTGACTTTCTTATTCTCTAAAACCTTCTAATGATCCCAGTGGTTTTTGCTGTACTCAAATCCAAACTTTTTGCACAATTTCCAGTGAATGATCTTCACAACAGTCATGGCGTTGTAGGTAGTCAGTTTGTGAAATTTTGCTGCACCCACTGATCAAGTGGTCGACTGTCTCATCTTTCTCATTACAGAGGTGACATTTGCTCTTGGTGATAACATGTTGAATTTTTGCTTTCATATAGTTTGTGGCTAAGGCTTGTTCTTGAGCTGCTAAAATAAAGCCTCCTGTTTCTTTTTTCAGTGCTCCTGATCTTAACCAATTCCAAGTTAGCTTTTGGTCAACTTTGCCTTCAATACTTTTCAAGTATTGGCTATGCATAGCTTTGTTTTTCCAATTTTCAGCTCGCTTCTCAATTACTTCTTTCTTATATTCAGCTTTTGACTTACTTGCCTTTAAAAGGCCTCCTTTATTTACTTCCTTAATCATTGGTTCTTCACTTTTCTGGATGTAATCATTCAAGCTGTGTTTTTCTTCTTCCACAGTCTGTTTTACTTGTAGGAATCCTCGACCACCCCCTGCTCTTGGTAGATATAATTGGTCAACATCACTTTTAGGGTGCAAAGCATGATTCAATGTCATAAGCTTCCTTGTTTTTCTGTCCAAATTGTCCAACTCCATCTGGATCCAGTCAATTATTCCTGCAGAGTACTGAATCACAGGTATAACCCAGGTATTTATGGCTTTTATGATGTTTCCTCCATTCAATTTGGACTTTAATATCTTGCGAATTCATCAAATGTACTTGGCTGAAGTTAATTCCTTGACTTTATTACGCATTAAGTCACAGGGCTCTAAAATCCCCAAGTACTTGTAGCCTTCTTCCGGTTTTACTGCCTTTATCATTTCTTCATTCTCAAGTTCCATTCCATCATCTTCTATGACCTTGCCTGCTTTGGTTGCCATTGTTGCACATTTGTCAATTCCAAACTGCATACCAACGTCTTGGCTAAATTCTTTTGTGCTTTCAATTAATAAATTCAGTTCAGCTTTTGTTTTACCAAACAGCTTCAAATCATCCATGTACACCAAGTGCAAAATTTTCAGTCCTTTCTTTGCAAGTTCGTATCCACAGTTCATCTTCTTCAAAATGATTGTCAGTGATAGCATTGAGAGTATAAAAAGTAGGGGTGAAAAGGAATCATGCTGGAAAATGCCTCATTTAATTTCAACTTCACCCAGTTCTTCTTCATTAGCTATAAGCTTCGTTTTCCAGAGGTTCATTGAAGTTTCCATGAATTTTTCTATGGTGCTGCTGATGCCAAAGATTTTCAGGCATTTCTTGATCCAGCTATGGGGAACTGAATCCAATGCTTTCTTATAGTCTATCCAAGCCATGAACAGCTTGGTTCGTCTTTTCTTTGAATTCTTTAGGATTAGCTTGTCAATCAGCAGTTGGTCCTTTGTTCCTCTTGAATTTTTGCAGCATCCTTTCTGTTCTACAGGAAGCAAGTTATTTCTTTCCAATATCCATAAATTTGGTTTGCAATGATACCAGTAAGGAGCTTGTATGTTGTTGGAAAACAGTTGATTGGCCTATAGTTTCCAGGGTCCTTTCGTTTTTCTTTATCTTTTTGGATCAAAAATGTCCTTCCAGTTATCATCCATTCATCATTTTCAGGTGTTTTTAAGATCTGGTCCATTTGGGCTGCCAATCTTATTATTATTATTTCCTCAGGACTCATTTTCCACAGCACCAGCAAATGGCAGCACTTGAAGATGTAAGCTGTGAGCACTCTGATACGTACTTTTGAAGCTGAAGTAGCAATGGAGTTAATCAAAGTCCTGCCTTTCATATCCTGACAAAATGTCAGGAGAATTACCTTTCAAACTATGCGCAGCCTTTTTCAAGAGCTACTCCGATGGGTTCTTTTTCATTTTCAAGACAAATGAAACTGGAGCGTGGGGTGGGAAGGAGAGAGCGAGAATGTGACACAAAGAATTCTTTGCCTAGATGTTTTGGGAGTTGCAGGTCAAATCTAGAAAGTAACTCACCCTCTTATTAGTTAATGGGAAGGAAGAAGGTGGCTGCCTGTGGTATCTTTGAAATCTCAAACATTTGAAGCTAGTCAGTGGGCTACATTTTGTAAGATCCACGTACTGAAAAATGTCTTAATGTTGCTTTCATATAAACCAAAAAGAAGCGTTGTTCCCCATAGTGTTACCTTCTCCATTCCCACAAAGGCAATGTTCTGTATCCGTCTGTATCATAAGACTATAAAGCCCTCTGTGTTGGAAATGTGGAAGAAAGGATGGCACATTCTACCATATTTGGTGGTCCTGTACTGAGGCCACGAAATACTGGAGAAGGATTCAAAAATGGCTAAAGAGGTTACCGGGGCAAGCATGGAATGGAAACCCGAGAACCTTCTACTAAGCATTAAACCAGCAAACATGAGCAATTCAATATGGCATTTGAGCCTACATATAATTGTGGCCGCAAGAATAACTTATGCACAATTTTGGAAATCCACTACCATACCGTCGGAAGATGCCATAATTAAAAAGATCTATGAATGTGCAGAAATGGACAGAATGACGAGTTGGCTGAGGGAAAAAGGAGAAACGGAACATTATCTTAGCTGGAACTTATGATATATGTGGGCAACAAGGAGAACAGCAGGGACTTAAAACGGGGAAAGTTAAATAGCAGTTGTTAACAATGGGAACTAAAAGTGAACATGGGTATTGTAATAGATCCCTGAATTTTGTAATGAGAAGATGTGGCTTAGAGACCTAACAATGAGGAAGGAAAAAAAAGTTGGGCTGTGAATGACTGTCACCGCGGGGGGGGGGGGAAGGGGGGGTTGTATGTTTAAAATTGTATTTGTATTTGTATGTTTTACTCTTAAAAAAATGTATAACTAATAAAGATTACTTAAAAAAAAAGACTATAAAGCCCTAGTAAGACCACACCTAGAGTACTGCATCCAGTTTTGGTCACCACACTATAAAAAAGATGTTGAGACTCTAGAAAGAGTGCAGAGAAGGGCAACCAGGATGATGAGGGGACTGGAGACTAAAACATATAAAGAACGGTTACAGGAATTGGGCATGGCTAGTCTAGTGAAGAGCCATAGAAAGTGGAGACATAGAAAGAATAGAATAGAATAGAATTATTTATTGGCCAAGTGTGATTGGACAAACAAGGAAATTGTGTTTGGTGCATATGCTCTCAGTGTACTTAATGATAGTCATAGGGTACAAATAAGGAACCAGGAAACAATCAATATAAATCGTAAGGATACAAGCAACAAAGTTACACTCATGCAGTCCTAAGTGGGAGGACATGGGTGATAGGAACGATGAGAAGACTAATAGTAATAGTAGTGCAACTTTAGTGAATAGTTTGACAGTGGTGAGGGAATTATTTGTTTAGCAGAGTGATGGCGTTCAGGAAAAAATTGTTCCTGTGTCTAGTTGTCTTAGTGTGCAGTGTTCTATAGTGTCATTTTGTGGGTATGAATTGAAACAATTTATGTCCAGGATGTGATGGTTCTGTAAATATTTCGATATGATAGCAGTGTTCCAATATTTGAGGGGCTTCCACAAAGAGGAAGGAGGTCAAGCTATTTTCCAAAGCACCCGAAGGCCAGACAAGGAACAATGGATGGAAACTGACCAAGGAGAGATTCAACCTAGAAATAAGGAGGAACTTTCTGACAGTGAGAACAATCAACCCATGGAACAGAAATTGCTTTAAGAAGTTGTGGGAGCTTGAGAATTTCAAGAAGAGACTGCACTGCCATTTGTCAGAAATGGTGTAGAGTGTCTTGCTTGAACGGGGGGTGGGGGGAGGTTGGATTAGATGACGTATAAGGTCCTTTCCAACTCTGTTAATCTGATTCTGAAATCCAGTTATAATTGAGTATCTTGAATAAAAATAAGATTATTTGAGCTGGTGCTGTTGGAGGTTTGGCATAAACATGTGTTTAAAAGGCATCACAAACATTCACTCTATACTGGCTAATTTAGATTTAAATTATCCAGTCAAAAACTTCCTTCCTAGTGCATTTTTTCCAATTGTCTTTTTTTTTTGCTTAAGAAGAAAGAAGGCAGCTGTAGTATGAATGGTGTTAAAAGCACCAAAAAATCCACAGCACTCTAATTCCAAGGTAATGAGCACATTCGCATAAACGCATTTCATGCTCGGGTAGGTTTTATTGTTTATGGGGTGGCTATTAATAAACCCAACGGTGCAGTGGAAGAATAATGTTATTTGAGCAATATCACAATTGAGTTCTCTGAATTTTGTATAAGATAGCTTAACTGAGGTTTATTGGGGGGAAGGGAGGGAGGGAAGAAAGGAAGGAAGGAAGGAAGGAAGGAGGAAGGAAGGAAGGAAGGAAGGAAGGAAGGAAGGAAGGAAGGAAGGAAGAAGGGAAGGAAGGAAGGATGGAAGGGTAGATGGATATATTGGCAAATGCTTGAGGATCATAATATCAACACAGTAGAGACAGTAGGATGTGGTGGCTCAATGGCTAAGACGTTGAGCTTGTCGATCAGAAAGGTCTGCAGTCTGGCGGTTCAAATCCCTAGTGCCGCGTAATGCAGCGAGCTCCCATTACTTGTCCCAGCTTCTGCCAACCTAGCAGTATGAAAGCACATAAAAATGCAAGTAGAAAAATAGGAACCACCTTTGGTGGGAAGGGAACAGCGTTCCGTGAGCCTTCGGCATTTAGTCATGCCGGCCACATGACCACAGAGACGTCTTCGGACAGCGCTGGCTCTTTGGCTTTGAAACGGAGTTGAGCACCGCCCCCTAGAGTCAGGAACTACTAGCACATATGTCCAGGGGGAACCTTTACCTTTAGAGACATTATTTCTTTAATAACGTAAAAAGATATTTGATTTACAGAAAGAAAGGAAAATATACTTTGAAAGCACACAATCCATTCAGTATTCCTAAAATGCAAGCAAGCTGTATAAAAACCCCAGGGAACACTTTTTTTCAAACTTTACCAAAATGTTTGCTTTTATTTTATTTTTACTTGGTGCTCCAAATGCATGGCGTATTTTCTCTTTGTGCAGGTATTCATTGGAAAGTGTATACTTCCAGCCAAACCTCCTGACAGCTTTGGGTGAAGCCCAGTGATCTATGGAGGCCATTTGCAAAAGCTTCGGAGACTGCAATTCTCTTTAAATGTTTTTGTTGTCGTTCTGGATAGAAACAGAACTATTGCTTTGACCACAATGGAAAACAGCATTTGACCAACAAGGAAACACACACAGACAGTGAGGTGATAACAGTATTTGGACTTTTTTCTACTATAAAATAACAGGAGGAGAAAACAAGGCTTAACTCCTTCCCACAGTGATGATGTGAGATACTTAACCTAAAGAGATATTAGCACCATCTGTTTAAGTTGCTCTTATGTTGTAGTAGTAAGTGGTGGGATTCCAAATCTTTTCCTACTAGTTCTATGAGAGTGTGCCAGTGGTGGGATTCAAATAATTTAACAACCGGTTCTCTGCCCTAATGACCATCTGGGTAGGTGGAGCTCGGTGGTCATGTGACTGGGTGGGCGTAGCCAACTCAAGGTCACTCAGGTCGATGGGCACTTCGCCTTAGTTGTTACAATGTAATAAGGGTTAACCGGAGAGGCAGTTTCTGTAAGCAGGACAATAAAGATTAGGCTAGAAACAACACTAGAATATTTCCTTCCTGCCTTCCTTAGCCCTGTAAAGTGGGAAAAAAAACAAAAGGAGATTTCTTCCAACAACCAGTTCTCTGAACTACTTAGAAAGTTACCAACCGGTTCTCCCGAATAGGTGCGAACTGGCTGAATCCCATCACTGGAGTGCGCTTTGTGTGTGTGCGCACAGTGCTCAAAGATTGCCTTGATCTTTGAGTGCTGCTGAGCGGAGCTGTTGTTTAGTTCAGTTGAGGCGCAGCAATCTGCTCTGCTACACAAATCAGCTGAGCTAAAAAGCAAGATAATATAGGACAGGGAACGGCGAGGGCAGGAAAGGGAGGCCAACCAGAGGTGGCATTTGCCAGTTCTCTGAACTACTCATAATTGCTTGCTAAAGGATAGCTATAAATTAGGAGAATCTGCACATTGCCATAGGTAGCAAAATAACCTGTAATCTGCAACCAAAGTACTGAGAATTTGAGCTAGTCCCAAATACATACCAGTCAACTAGAGAAAACTTTGGGAAGCATAATTATGCATGTTCATGAAGGGGGATGCTCTTTAGAAGGCTGTTTTGACTGCTCTTTAGAAGGCCAGATCCTGAAGATGAAACTCAAATACTTTGGCCACCTAATGAAAAAGGAAGGACTCACTGGAGAAGAGCCTCTTGCTGGGAAAGACTGAGGGCAAAAGAAGAAGGGGATGGCAGAGAATGAGGTGGCTGGATGGAGTCACAGAAGCATTCGGCATGAACTTAATTGGACTCCAGAGGATGGTAGAGGACAGGAAGGCCTGGAGGAATGTTGTCCATGGGGTCGCGATGAGTTGGACCCGACTTCACAACTAACAACAACAACATGAAGGGGGATCTAGACCAGTGGTGTGTTCCTACCAGTTTGGACCAGTTCGGCTCAACCGATAGTGGTTTGGAAGCCTGAGTTGCTGGAACCAGCAGTGACCCAGACCTGCCACACCCCCAAACCTGTTCTCAAAGCAGCTCCATAGATGCCACCAACTTGTTTTTGGATTCTGCGCATGCGCAGAACAATTTTAATTGTACTGCACATGCGTGCACAGCAGTGGTGGGATTCAAATAATTTAACAACCAGTTCTCTGCCCTAATGACCAGCTGGGTAGGCTTGGTGGTCATGTGGGTGTGGCTTGGTGGTCATGTGGGTGTGGCCTACTCAACATCACTCAGGTTGATGAGTGCTTCGCCTTAACTGTTACAATGTAATGAGGGTTAACCAAAGAGGCAGTTTCTATAAACAGGGCAATAAAGATTAGGCTAGAAACAACACCAGAATATTTCCTTCCTGCCTTCCTTACAGGATTAGCCCTGTGAAGTGGAAAAAAAACAAAATGAGATTTCTTCCAGCAACCGGTTGGCCAAACTGCTTAGAAAGTTAACAACTGGTTCTCTCGAATAGGTGCGAACTGGCTGAATCCCACCACTGGTTCACAACATGCATCAAGTGTGAGCATGTGGCGTACACATGAGTGAACCTGAAGTAGTACCTGCCGGAACCCACCTCTGATTTAGAGACCTAACAATGAGCAGATATTCTTTGTGTCACTTGTGTTTAATAAAGACAAGGCAATAGCAATAGATTTACATACTGCTTCACGGTGCTTTTACAGTCCTCTCCGAGCAGTTTACAATGTCTGCATATGGTCCTAACAATTTGCATCCTCATTTTACCAACTTTGAAAAGATGGAAGGCTGAATCAACTTCGAACTAAACAGAATCGAACTCCAGGCTGTGGGAAGAGTTAGCCATTCTAATCACTGCACCACCAAGGCTCCTAGGTGACAAGTCAATTTCTGGTGATGACGTAACTATGAATATACAGTGGTTTGGGACAATCATGCAGATGTTAGCTTGCCTTTGAATTATTTAGGACTTTTTAAAAAATATTATCCAAGCATCAATCTTATTTAAATTCCAACCAGAGAGAAAACTGTCCAAATCAGAGGTGGGTTCCTACCAGTTCACACCTATTCGGCAGAACGGGTTCGTCAAATCTACCGAACCGGTTAGAAGAGGTTCCACCAGTGGACCCGGAAAGCAGGGCACACCTACAGAAGAGGTTCCAAACTTTTTTGAAACCCACCACTGGTCCTTGGATACGATTATTCTACACTATCATGCTCATATTTATAAAACTCAGTGCCTCTGTGAAAGGTAAGGATGACTACTGCGTTTGTGGTGCAATCAGAACATTGCGTGTGTTGAAGTTGTTTTAACGCAAACCAAAGATGCCTTTTAAAAAACAAGTTTCCATCCTATTCTTATGCATGCCAGTGCTGTGTCTGAGGTAATTTAAGGTGGTTCTGACAAGTGTTGTCGGCATCTTCATATCCGGTCACATGGGCGGCAAGCCACTCCCATCTGGTCACATGGGCGGCAAGCCACTCCCACAAAGGAGGCCACACCCACAGAGTAGGTTCGAACAATTTTTGAAACCCACCACTGGTCCAGATGCTTCTACCAGCACTGATAGTTCCTGGACTTCTCCCATGGAAGCGTAAATCAGGATTGAGCCTGCTTAGTTTCTAAGCCCAGAGATTCTCAGCCTGTTGCTCTGCTTGCTAAATCATCATGTAATATATACTAATACTAACTAATCATAATAGTTGATGGTGCTTACAGATTGACAGCGCATCAACTTGTGGAATTTGAATATCAGTGAATATCTGAAGATCAAACATATATTCTGTAGGAACAAAGCGGTGGTTGATCTGAAAGTTTACCAGTCAGTGTGATCATTAAGTGTGACTTTATAGCTCCTCATTTTCTCAAAGGTGAAAAAAAAAGACTCCAAAGCAAGCTTGAGTTCATAATAAGAGAAGACAGAGTTGAGCTATGCAAGGCTAACTAAAAGGGGGGGGGGGGGGAAGCAGGATTCTGAATGGATTAATGATAATATTTGCTCAAGGAATTAAACCCTGACTGTTGGGGTCCAATACAAGGTTAGAAAGGAAATGAAGAAATTGAGAAGACTTAATGAGGAAGGGCGAAGAAAGTTGGAAGCAGGAAATTGAGAGGATGTGGAAGTAGGGAAGGAATAGACCATTGATGGCTAGGGTTTTTGTCCTCCTTTTTGCGCCTGCCCGCCCGCCCGTGTGCACACACACACACACAAACACACCACAATGTGTGTGCCCCACCCCCACTGTGCATGCGCGTGTGATGTCCCCCCACACCCATTTGGGGTCTAGCAGGCCTCCCTGAAGCATCCTGGGACCAAAAATGGGGCGCAGGGGGGCAAACACATCCTGCGCTCCCCCCCTGTGCATACCTACGCTGTTACAGAAGTTATGTCAGCCTTGTATGCAGCTTTATTCCTCTCTAGCATTCATCTCCATTGTTCAGTGATGCATTTCCTGCCTCTCTATGATTTACCTCTATCTCCTTCCATGCGGCAGTTCCTATTCGTGTTGGACACATGCTTGGTGGAGCTCAGCTGGGACTTGCATGCCAGCAGAGAGGCTTCCGTGTGCTACCTGTGGCATGTGTGCCATAGGTTTGCCATCACAGGAATAGACCAATCAGAAATCGTATGTATGTATGTATGTATGTATGTATGTATGTATGTATGTATAATTTTTTTATAATTTTCTACTATTGCATTTCATTAGTGCTTAATAAACATCATGTTGTCTGGGTTATTTTGTTTGCTTAACAATACAAATTATATTCCTAATCTTTACCTCTTTTTTCCAGCTATTGATAAAATGAATTCCATGTTTGAGGTATTTGTCAGAGTTTGTTGCAGAAAAATCAAATCCAGAAAACACACACAGATAACTGATTCAGCTGCATTCATTAACTTCCTTATATACATAATAATAGATGAATAAATGTACAATACCAATAGTAGATTCTTTCAACATGGTAGAAGTTACAAGCAGAACACAAGCAGGAGAGAACGGTTAGTTTCCTTTCAGAGTTCAGGGAAGACAGATCAGTCTTGTTTCAGTTTCAGTTCTCAACACAGACTCAGAAGGTTGCAGTTAAACCATACCCTGGCCCCTAGCTGTTTCAGCTCCCATTGGCTGACCTTGTTGCTATGCCTATTCATTTGCTGACTTTGTTATCATGTTTCTCCCAATCATGAATATTCTAACAGTGTTCTGTATCTTCTTTCTGTTTAATCTTTTCAATGTAAGTCTGTCCATTTCTGCGCAGTCCAATATCTTCCTAATTATCTTTTTATCTAGTGGTATTTCTTCATTTTTCCAATGCTGTGCAAATACAATCCTCACTGGTGTTAATACATGCAATATTACATATACACTTTATTTATCTTTTTTTTTCTGGTACTATACCTAATTTTAAAAAAGCTCAGGTTTAAGATCTACATTTCCTCACATCTTTTCTAACCACATGTGTATTTTTGCCCAATTTCTTTTGCTTTACCTCAAGACCACCATAGATGATAATAAATGCCAGATTTTTGGTTACATTTCCAACATTTACTAGACATATTTTTGAACATTTTGGCTCATCTGGCAGGTGGTAAATGCCATCAGTAGAACATTTTATATGTTTTTTTATAAGAAGTTGTCTTTGTTAATTTATAATTTCTTTCCCATATATTTTGCCATTTTGCTAATTCTATATTATATCCGAAGTTTTTTGCCCAATGTATCATTGTTGACCATCCATAGATTTTTAAGGAACCTTTTGCTGGCAGATCAGAAGTCCAGTTATAATCCTGTATCTATCATGAGACCAAAACAGACAGAAAACTCTCAGAAGCACAACACACTGGTAGGTAAGTGCCTAACTTGACTCTGTTGTGTGTTTCACACACAAACCAACATATCCCCCACACACACACTCACATACTGAACAAAAGAGAAACAATTCATTATCTAGGCCACCCCAAACAGCAATATTTGGTGGCAGCAGCACCAAGGCTGGACCCTCACCACCCTCCAATCCTTCCGCGCCACTTTGAAGATCTGGCTGTCCCGGCTGGCCTGGGTTAAGACTCCAACCCCACCCGAATTGTGTGACTGTTGTGCTCTCTTTTAATATGTTGTATTGTTTCCATATTGGAATACTGTTTGTCTCCCCCCCCCCTTTTTTGAATTGTGAGCCGCCCTGAGTCCCCCCAGGGAAAAGGGCGGCATACAAATAAAGGAAATGAATGAAGTCAAAGTCCAGGCTTCACCTTCAGCCCTACCAGTACTGCTGCCACCAAAAAGGCCGGCTTAATATGAGCAACAAAAGAAGGGTCAATCCAAAGTTCAAGGATGAAAAGATAATGGTCAACTCGCAAAAGCATTTCTTGTCTCCTCTCGAGTTGCTATGGGCAGCAAGGGAGGGGAGTACATTCCATGCATACCTTTTTCCAGGGTCGGATCTCAGATTACCAAAGCTAGCTTGTGAGATGTGGACCTCGGTGGAGAATGTGATTTTTGACAGACTGAGAGGAGGGGGGAAAACAGGGTTAAAGGGAGCTGTAAATTACCTGCGGCAGAATTGACCTCACTCGAGTAGATGCTGACATGCTGCTCCTAATGAATAACTGCTTTTCTCTTGAAACTTGGCTTGAGACTCATGAGTTAATTAGGGCATCTGCCAGAACCTTAACAACAATGGTATGAAGCAAGAAGGAAAATGGACAGTCTAGACTTGCGCAGTTAAATAGCTCTAGTGCTACTTTTGTGTGTTGCTGGGGAGGGGGGGCAGGAGGCAGGAGGCAAAGTACTGTTGGTCCTACATGCCATCATTGGAAACCGGTACATAAAATGACATTGTACAAAGCCAGCAGGTGCAGCCTGCAACTTGCTACTAAGAAAGTAGGCATTTTTTCAGGCCATGTTCCATCTTCGTCCAAGGTGGTTCTGTCAAAGCCCTGGATACAATCAACTCTGCAATTCACATCAATGGTTTCAATTAACTCATCCCATTAAATTGGATGCCTTCAGATGAGTTTGATCATTCAGAAGGGCTTCTGAACAGATAAGAAGAGTAGCTGGACTATAGAGTAAATCCATACAGGCACTCCTCAATTTATGACCACAACTGGAAGCAGAATTTCCATCTGCCATTGTCAGGGATGGTTTAGGGCAGTGATGGTGAACTTTTTCTTATGGAGTGCCAAATTGTGTGTGCATGTTTTATTATGCGGCCACGTGTGCACACACCAATTCAATCCTCCCTGCCCACTTGGCGCATGCATGTGTGACCTTCCCGCGCATACATGTATGACCCTCCCCCAGCGCCAGAGACTTTCCTGAAGCCTAGGGAGGGTGGAAACAGCCTCCCACAGCCCCCCGAAGGTCCTCTGGAAACTGAAAATGGATCCTTCCCGAACTTCCAATTGGCTCATTGGGGCCGTTTTTTACCCAAGCCTCTGGAGGCTTTCCTGAAGTCTGGGGAGGAGGAAAATGGTCTCCCCTGGCCTTTTGGAAGGCCTAAAACCAGCTTGTCAGCATGTCATGCATGCCAGAGCTGACAACTGGGCGTGTCAGCAGATATGGTTCTGTGTGCCACCTGTGGCATGCGTACCATAGGTTCACCATCACGGGTGTAGGGTCTCCTGCTTGGTCGTGGAGTTGGACTAAATGACCAACCAGGTGCCTTCCAACTCTTTTAATCAAATGGTAGTAAGTCAAGGGCCACCTATATAGAGAGAGATAACTCTGGAATATAGGAAGTTGTATTCTACCAATTCTTTAAAGAGCGTTTGTACCTTGACTTTCGTAAAAGACCGAAGGCTGTTTCATCAACTCCTTATCAACCATGAGTCATTCGAGACTCAATCCTGGGATGCAACATGCAGAACGCATGTCATGTCACTGAGTTACAGTCACTCGCGCAGACCAATTTCACAAGGAGTACTGGAGTACCTCTCCAATATACCATATTTAGTAGTGTTTATTTCCAAGTGCTGTTACTGAAGAAGCTTTTAAATTAAAAGCTCCGAAATGAAAGATTGAAACTGAAACCTTTCACACAAAGCATGCGCCTCCACCACTGAGAAGCCCGGATGCCATGTGGGTTGAAGCATCTGTTGCATTTTGTAGAATCCTTACTCTGAAATAAGTCATATAGAAAAGTTCTTGGAAATTGCAGAATTCAAATCTATCAAAGTAGAATCTTAGTCTCCAGAGTAAGCCTTGATTAGTTTATTGCTTCATGGGAATACAGAAAATGGATAAAGGTTAAGCAAGTTACATGAACGTAATCTCTGGAGAGAAGCACAAGTTAAGGAGTGTGAAATTTGGGGGCTAATAGACTGTTAATAACAATACATTGTTATTGTGAAGTCCTTGGAGCTCTGAGCTTGGTTGTTTTCTTGCAGATGTTTCATTTACCCAACTAAGTGACGTTGCCAGTGCTAGAAGGGAATGGTGTTCAATAGTTCAGTCCTGAGCTACAAATATGCTCTTCTGTTGGTTTATGTTGTTTTTACTTGTGCGCCATCTCTCTTCTATTTAGAGTTTCTATGTCCTTGAGTTAAACTCCTTGGTCACTTGTAAAAATTGGTATTTACAAATCCATAAGGAAAAAGTAGGAGTAGAAATAGGAATAAGAATAAGAAGAGGAAGCGGAAGGAGGAGTAGAAGAGGAGGAGGAGGAGGAGGAGGAGGAGGAGGAGGAGGAGGAGGAGGAGGAGGAGGAGGAGGAGGAGGAAGGGGAGGAGGAGGAAGAGGAAGAAGAAGAGGAGGAGAAGGAGAAGGGGAAGAAGAGGAAGAAAAGGGAGAAGGAGGAGGAGGAAGAGGAGGAGGAGGAGGAGGAAGAGGAGGAAGAAGAGAAGGAGGAAGAGGAGGAGGAAGGGGGAGGAGGAGGAAGAGGAAGAAGAAGAGGAGAAGGAGAAGGAAGAGGAGGAGGAGGAGGAGGAGGAGGAGGAGGAGGAGGAAGAAGAAGAAGAAGAAGAAGAAGAAGAAGAAGAAGAAGAAGACCACCAAGAAGAAGAAGAAGAAGACCAAGAAGAAGAAGACCACCAAGAAGTAGAAGAAGAAGAAGAATTCAAGAACACTATTATTTTGCTTCTTTCTTTGGAAGTGTCCCTGATATTAAGTGGTTGGCTGCCCTGTTTTTAGAAGTATGAACTTGGAAAGAACCAAGAAACCTCTTGCAGCTTGCATCCCATGGATTGTCAACTGTTTCAGATAGAGAAAAAAAATCAAAAGCCAAGAAAATCCAGACTCCATAAAAGTTTTTGTGATGTTTTTATTTTATGAGGCACTCAGGCAGGAGTCATGTCAAGCACACAGCAGCTATTCACAACCAAGAAAACAAGGTTTTTTTTTCTTTTCAGAATCTCATTAGTCAGATTTATTGAAAGGGGAAAAAGGGGTTAGGCTTTAGAACTTTGGAAAGTAAGTATGTGTAATTTAATCCCAGTGAGTATGCTAAACCCAGGTTTGTTTGATCTCTCTGATCCTCTTTCTCAGTCCCTCTTAATCCGGGGGTGGGGTGGGGGGAATGTTGCTTTGTGCTTGCTGGATGTGGAAGGAATATGCATCTCTCCTGCCCTGTAACAGTCTGCAAATAGTTGTTAGCATTTCTGGGGTCAGAAAAATCCATTACAAACCGCGACAAAAGGCTTTCAAAGTTGGTGATGATAAACAGCGCCTGTTATTCATACCACATATTAAACTTGGATTTTGAAGTAATCCTTGGTCTCAATTTGCATAATACACCAAACCATAAATTAACCAAAATAGCTGTATCGACACCGTAAGCTTTCAAAGAAAACCTTGCACAAGGTTAGACAAAATAAGTATAGCGCTCTGTGTCCATGCAGCTGTTACATTTTTACCTGACCTGGTCAAGTGTCTTGTTTACACGCAGACATAAAACGTTGCCTATGAAAAATAACCCAGCTCAAAAACAAGAAAAACTTTCCTGGGAAAGGATTTCCATTGCTCAGTGGGAAGTTATTCTTACTTTCTTATCATTTAACATCTTTCCTTATTTAGAATAGAATAGAGACCAGGGGTCACCAACCTTTCAAACCTCAGGGACCGCTAAATTCATAATTTTAAATTCCGCAGACCACTAATATGATCTGCCTAATGACCGGCTGGGCGGGCGTGGCTAGGTGGTCATGTGACTGGGGTGTGTGGCCAACTCAATGTCACTCATGCCAAGGGGTGCCTCGCCAGCCTCTACTTGACCCCTCCCTTCCCACCCACTCCTCGCCTGCCCATCCAGGCTCCTTAGGGCCCCAACAGGAAGCAGTTAGCAAGCAATAGCAATAGCAATAGTTAGACTTATATACCGCTTCATAGGGTTTTCAGCCCTCTCTTAGCGGTTTACAGAGTCAGCATATTGCCCCCAACAACAATCCAGGTCCTCATTTTACCCACCTCGGAAGGATGGAAGGCTGAGTCAACCTTGAGCCTGGTGGGATTTGAACAGCCGAACTGCTGAACTGCAGTCAGCTGAAGTAGCCTGCAGTGCTGCATTTAACCACTGTGCCACCTCGGCTCTTATTGCTGGAGCTAAGCAGCCACCATGAGAAAGAGTTGACAAAATAGCTGGCTCAGTTCTAAATTGGATCTGACCAGGAAGGAAACTCAGTAGAAGCACCTCCATGAGGACTACGAGCATAGGCTTTCCAAGCAGAGGGAAGACCCTGCAGGAGTGCAAGGCCAGGTACCGGCGCCTGGAGGCTCAGCTGGCTGAGATGGTTAGCCAGTTCCAGGCCATGATGCAGTCCCACTGGAACAAGGCTCTTTGGCTCTTTGCCACCAGTGGAACTTACCTCCAGCCTTCACCCAAAGCTCCCCACCAGGAGGCTGAACAGACCCCAAGTCGGATTTTTTCTCCTGCACAAAAAGACCCCAAAGGGGGAGACTCTCTGCAGCAATACAAATGTTCACTGCATGTATCTGACCCATAGTTTGAGGACCCACAATTTAGTGCAATATAAAAAATGCAAATAATTTTTCTGTGGACCACCAAAATTTTCTCAGGGCCCCCCAGTTTGTGACCACTGTTCTAGTCCAAACCCCCCTGCTCAAGCAGGAGACTCTATACCATTCCAGACAGGTGGGTGTCCAGTCTCTTCTTAAAAGCCTCCAGTGATGGAGAACCTAAAGGTTCTGAAGCCAAGCTGTTCCACTGGTTCATTGTTCTCACTCTCAGTTTAAATTCAATCGAATCACGAATGAGCTACTGATAATTGCAAGAATCAGTATGCCTGTTTTGCAGCTCCACCATGAGCAACATTTCTTGCCATTTTTAGGCAGAAAAATAGATAAGAGCTAGAAGAGGGGTAAGCAGAGATGGTATTCTGCCGGTTTGGACCAGTTCACTCAAACCAGTAGCGGAAATCTGCCCCGTCCCATTTAGGCAGTTTTTTTTAGCTAAAGTGCCTGCATGGAAGGCTGAGTGCTTAAGCGTGTGTTCACATTTGCAAACCGGTAGGGAAGGTAAGTGAATACCACCCCTGGGTGTAAGTAATAGAATTCCTTTCAAGATTTATTTATTTATTTTATTTATTTAGTTTGTCAAACATGTAAAAGATAGCAGGTATAATTATAAACATAAATATGAACATACCGTATTTTTCGGAGTATAAGACACACCTTTTTCCCCTCAAAAAAGAGGCTGAAAATCTGGGTGCGTCTTATACGCTGACTACAGCATTTTTGGCCTCCCGAAACTCTGCCACCTTCACCAAAATGGCTGCTCATAGTCTTCAGGAGGCTTTCAGAGAGCTCCTGCAGGCTGGGGAGGGCAGAAATGAGTGAAAAACGGCCTGGTTTTTGCCCCCCAGCCCCCAACAGCCCTCGATAAGCTTCCTAAAGGCTATGCATGGCCTTTTTTTTTTGACAAAAAAGGCCTGTTTTCACAAAAAATCGGCTGGTTTTTGCTCATTTTTGCCCCCCACCCCACAAGAGCACTCTACAAGCTTCCTAAGGGCTGTTCATGCCCGTTTTGGGGAAGTTTGCAGAGTGCAAAAACTTTTTTTTAAAAGAAATTTCCTCTTCAAAACTTTGCTGCGTCTTATACTCCGGTGCATCTTATACTCCGAAAAATATGGTAGTAAATGGGTACAAATAAATGGAGACAGTAGGACAGGGACAGTAAGACAGAGACGTGCATAAGTGCTGGTGCACTTATCCACCTCCCTTACAGATCTAGCAATAGCAATAGCAGTTAGACTTATATACCGCTTCATAGGGCTTTCAGCCCTCTCTAAGCGGTTTACAGAGTCAGCATATTGCCCCCACAGTCTGGGTCCTCATTTCACCCACCTTGGAAGAATGGAAGGCTGAGTCAACCTTGAGCCAGTGAGATTAGAACTGCTGAACTGCAGATAACAGTCAGCTGAAGCGGCCTGCAGTACTGCACCCTAACCACTGCACCCTAACCACTGCGCCACCTCAGCTCTTTTAGGAATGGGGCAAGGTCAACGGTAGACAGTCTTAGGTTAAAGTTATGCGGGGTTTGAGGATGTAACAACAGAGTCAGGTAGAGCATTCCAGGTATTGACCACTCTGTTGCCAAAGTCGTATTTTCTGCAATCGAGTTTGGAGTGGTTCACTTTGAGTTTGTAACTATTGTGTGCTCATGTATTATTATGGTTGAAGAAGATGGACAAGTTGTTTTCCTACCAACAACACAGGCTGTCCTCAACTTACAACAGTTCACAGTGGCTGTTCAAAATTACAACAACACTGAAAAAAGTGACTTATGACCATTTTTTCACACTTACGACTGTTGCAGTATCCACATGGTCAGGTGATCAAAAATTGTATGCTTAGCAGCTGACTCATTTGATGATGGTTGCAGTGTCCCCGGATTATCTGTTCACTTTTTTGTGTCCTTCTGACAAGCAAAGTTAGAAGGACTTTGGGCTCCTGATAGATAACAGAATAACATAATGTATACATAATATGCATAAATACATAAATGAACTCTTTTTTAATTGAAGGAACTCAGAGATGTGTTGGCTTCTGTTTTCCCCCCTTAATATTTAACTCCTGTCATGTCAGTTATTTTTTTTAAAATTTTAACGAAGCTTTATTACAGCACATATAGAGGTGGCCTTGTAACTTCGCCAGAGGTTTAGGAATTGCTTCATCAAACAAATAAATAGATAAATCACAATGGGAAAGAAACTAATCACAAAATATTGGCCAGATAGTGCTGAGGAATCTGCATTGCTTTCAAAATTGCTCACTCATAGCTGAGTCTTTCATTGATTTTGTGCATGCTCTTTGTTCCATATTGTTCTATAAATAATCTTTCTGCTCTTTATGTCACACAGTGCTCCATGGATATCTTTGATATACTGGTCTGGCATGAAAAAAAAATCACAGGGCAGAATTTCCCCAATGAGTGTGACTCTCTATGATTCTCGTTTCTTACATCTATGTCAGTAATTCATTTGGAAAGTAGCATATATCCTTAAAGCCCTAGGTGCATTTTAAGCCTAATTTATTATGCCCGCATTTAAAATTCAGAGTAAGCATGTATCACACCATTTGCCCATGGGGTATGTGTGCTCAGAAAGATTTCTCTAGATATTATAGATGAATGCTTCCTGTCCTTTAGTAAATCACTCTGCTCCATAACACTAAAAGAGTCCTTAAATTTAATCTAAATTAAAAGCATTTAGTAACTTTTTAAATATGAAGTAAACCCTTAATCATCATTATTATACATGGGGTGCAGAGGTGGGTTCCTACCAGTTTGCACCTATTCAGTAGAATCGGTTCGTCAAATCTACCGAACTGGTTAGAAGAGGTTCCACCAGTGGACCCGGAAAGCAGGCCACACCTACAGAAGAAGTTCCAAACATTTTTGAAGCCCACTGCTGATGGGGTGACACCTGGTTGTGATGGAAGTGTTTAAGATCCTCCATGAAGTTGAAGGTTATGTTGGTAGTATTATAGATCTTGTAGATTCTGATTGGATCTCCCAAGCCAGACAGGACTTAATGAGGAGGATTAAATAAAACATCTGTTACCTGTACTTATATATTTTTTAATAATTTGTATTAAGCTTTTTTAAAAATATTAAAAAACAAAACACAAATTTCCACACATTACAGCGAGTCCAAATCAGTATTGTTGATATAATTCATATTTACATAAGCTCTATTTCTATATTCCCTAATATATTCTATATTGTATAATACGTCATATAATCACGCAATTTTTTTTTAATATTTACAGTTTTATACAGTGTTATTATATTTGTCGTAAATAATACTTAGTTCTTATACAGTATCTCAGGTCTATCGTCCAACCATTTATACCATCTGTTCCACACTTTATAATACTTCAATTCTTCTCTGTCCTTCAATTCCATGGTCAATATATCCATCTCTGCACACTCAAGTATCTTTCTTATGAAGCCAAGGTGGTGCAGTGGTTAAATGCAGCACTGCAGGCTACTTCAGCTGACTGCAGTTTGGCTGTTCAAATCTCACCGGCTCAGGGTTGACTCAGCCTTCCATCCTTCCGAGGTGGGTAAAATGAGGACCCGGATTGTTGTTGGGGGCAATATGCTGACTCTGTAAACCACTTAGAGAGGGTTGAAAGCCCTATGAAGCGATATATAAGTCTAACTGCTATTGTTATGAACATTGCATCTATAGGGATATTGTTCTGCTTCCAATTTTGAGCAAATACTATCCTTGTTGCAGTTAATATATGTAGTGTTAAATACTGAATTTTTTTACACATTTTACTACCTAGTATGCCCAATAGTAATAATAGTCCTGGTTTCCATTCAATTTTTTGTTCTATCATATGTTATCTGTTCTTAATGGTTAAGAACAAATCTCTGGGATTGGACATTGTGCAGATCAACAATAGGAACACAGTTTATGGGGTAAGTGTGTTATAAGGTTCAGTTCTTTCTGCCAGTAAAGCATGACAAGGATTGTCCAGTGATTTATACAAAAGCTTTGTGTACATCCATTTCACCCACTTTTTCTTTTTTAATGCAGAGATGTACTTAAAAGTTATCTTGAAGCCTGCAGGAAAAATGGAAAGATGGCTACAGCTATCTGATCTTTTTGGAGAAAGAAAGGGAGACCTTAAATTATTATTTTTGTTTGTTTATGCATGCATGTAAAGAGATTAGTCTACTTTATTAGAGCCAATGGCAATATCTAGGATCTTTCAGTAGTATTTTGTCCCTGGTTTCCTCTCTCTCTGTGTCATGGTTCTTTTTTTTAAAAAAAATATTATAACCATTTGATAGATCCAGCTGCAGACAGACACAAAAGCACTAGCTTCTGGATCAAGTACCCATCTTTATATTTCACTGTAAAGGATAGGGAGACTTTTTATTCTCTATAACAAAGGATTTAAGTACTTGTAAAATGTCCAAACAATTGTGAAGGTATTTCTAAGTCTAAAGCTTTGGGATAAAACTTGAATTGACACTAAATTATCAGCATCTCCTGAGCATTTTCCAGCAGAAATTGAATCATCATCATCATCATCATCTTCTTCTTCTTCTTCTTCTTCTTCTTCTTCTTCTTCATCATCATCATCATCATCATCATCATCATCATCATCAATCAAGCTAATGCAATTCTTGATTGTATAAACACAGGCATAGAATCAAAATTGCATGAGGTAATAGTACCACTTTATAAAGCCTTAGTAAGGTCACACCTGGAATACTGCATCCAGGTGTGGTCACCACATTCCAAAAAAAGATGTTGAGACTTTGGAAAAAGTTCAAAGAAGAGCAAGTAAGATGATCAAAGCCCTGGAGACAAAAACATACGAAGGTTGCAGGATTTGAGTTTGGCTAGTCTAGAGTAAACAAGGACCGGGTGGGGGAGTATGATAGCAGTATTCCAGTATTTGAGAAGTTGCCACAAAGAAGAGGGGTGTCAACTTATTTTCCAAACCAGAACAAGACTGCAGGACAAGAAACAATGGATGGAACACTGGACAACCACTTGTCTGAAATGGTATAGGCCAGTGTTTCTCAACCTTGGTAACTTGAAGATGTCCGGACTTCAACTCCCAGAATTCCCCAGCCAGCATTTGCTGGCTGGGGAATTCTGGAAGTTGAAGTCCGGACATCTTCAAGTTGCCAAGGTTGAGAAACACTGGTATCGGCTTTGGAGAGTTGGATTAGAAGACCTCCAAAGTCCCTTCCAGCTCTCCTCTCCTCCTCCTCCTCCTCCTCCTCCTCCTCCTCCTCCTCCTCCTCCTCCTCCTCCTCCTCCTCCCTCCTCCTCCTCCTCCTCCTCTCTTAATTATCATAATCAAAATTAGAACTTTCAAATGCTTTGATCTTTCCTTCTCAATGTGGAATTTTGGCAACATAGTTCTAGATCTGAAGCATATTTAAATTATCTTTCAAACTTTTCCCCTTTTTAAAACTCCACTGAATGGAAATATTTTGATCCATATTGTGGCTTGTCATTGATTGAAGAGAGAGAGAGAGAGACTCAAATTAGAGCTTTGTAAATGTTAACAGGAAGATCTTTTGTGCTGATGGGGAGAAAAAGGAGATGATTGTAATGCCAATGAAGTATAATTAGTAGTATTAGTTTTGGTAGCAGTATTACTTTTCATATGCCTATAACTAGGCAGAGTACAAAATAAGACATTCCGGTTTCAAAAATTAATAAAAATTTCACTACAATCCAATTGAAAATCACAACTAAAATATAGAGTTCCCCCACCCCGCCCTCTCCCAGGAGTCTCCACGTGGCCAGTTCATCATGCCAGGTAAGCGCAGGACCCATGCAAAGGCTTGGTGTTTGTGTGTATGTGTGTGTGTGTGAAAAACGGCACCCTAAAGTACAGAAATGAGCCCATTTCTGGCAGAGCTGGGTTTCGGATCCCATTGCAACTGGTATGGTGTAACGGGGTCCAACATCCACTACATGAAAGCGCTCACTGCGTGCGCATACGTGCACAGTGCACACATGCGTCCTTACCTCCTGCGATGCTCCATGATGCCTCCGTGATGCTCCAGCTGCTTGGTGGAGCATCGTGCAGGTGATGTATGCTCCGTGCACATGCACAGAAGCGCTGAAGAGCTCAAATACAGGTAAGGACTGCGGGCAGGTGGATGGGCCCTCCGGAGCACCATACTGGAATGGTACCTGGTGCTCCCAGCAGGCACTGGTACGCCCATACTGGGACATACCTCCTGCAACTCACCACTGGTTTCTGGTCTTCAGAGTGCCTCCAGAGTGCCTCCAGAGCCTGGTGGAGGCTATTTTCACCCTCGGGAGACTCGGGGTGTCAGAAAAACATATTTTCTATATATTCTATATATTAAAGAAATGGTCAAGGAGACTATGATCAACAAAAATCATCTATTTATTTACACTTGCGCAAGTGGATTCTCAATCTGAGAGAATGCCTGATAATGCTAAGCACAACGTTTAAATACATTATTCGTGGGTATCATCAAGGTGTTTCATAGTACAATTACATAATTGCATTTGGCTACTATTACAATAGTGGTTTCCTTTAACAAAAAGCCCCTAAGATTCCAGTACCCCGGTCCCATTGCGTGAAAAGATCTCAGTTCCTGTTACAGACAATACAAATCCCTGATATATGACATGGTTGCCAATACACCTCTCAGAATTACAGCAACTCCTGAGAGAAGAGACATATTCATTTCCTATGCAGAGCCCAATCGGGCCATTCTCTTCTTAGAGGCATCCATAGCTCCTGTTTTTATCATTAGGCAGGGTTCTGTGAAGAAGCTTGGAATAAATAAGGAAAACCTTTGAAATATTAATAAAACCTTCATTGATTAAAAAGCCTTGATTTGTACAAAACTGGGGCCTGCCTTTAAAATGTGCGGCAGCATAGCATACTGCCGTTTGGGCACAACTGCAAATATTATTCAACTGGCACTTAGAGGAAACAAGAATGTATTGATTAATTGATGGAATCCTTGCTGCTCAGATACTCCGAAGTTAATTATGGGAGGGCAACCTGAAGGGAAAGGACTTCTTCAAAGGAATTTGTTCTTTTGCCCAATAAAAACCAGAAAGGGGATAGGGAGGGAGGGAAGCCACCGATCTGGATGAAATGTAGTTGTGTGAAAATATAGAAAGGAAATCTGAATAGAAATGTTTCACTAAACCAGATATCAGGAATTTGAGTAGGGGGAGATGGGATGGACACTGATCCAGTTATGGTGGAATGCAAAAATCAAGAACAGAAGAACAGAGTTAGAAGGGAACTTGGAGGTCTTCTAGTGCAACCTCCTGCTCAAGCAGGAGACCCTATATCAGGGGTGTTGAAATCAAGGCACGGGGCTGGATCTGGCCCATGGATTACTTAGATCTGGTCCATGGGGATACCCTGGAAACAGCAAAGGACGGGCCCACGATGCTTCTGCCAGGGAAAACAGAACTCGGGAGGGCCGAAAGCAGCCCTCCTGAGCTCCATTTTCATTGGCAGAGAGTTGCAGGAGGCCATGGCAGCTGAAAATGGAGCTCAGGAGCCCATTTTCACTGACAAGATTGCCTGAGTGATGTTAAGCTGGCCACGCCCACCCTGGCCCCTCAAGGCAGCCCTCAATGAAATCAAGTTTGACACCCCTGCCCAAGGTTCAGGAGAATCCATAGGTAACATTATGGCCTGTTAGGAGAACCTCCAAATCCCACCCCTGGCTGGCCACTCTCATCCCACTTTGCCCCTCCCACCTCTCCCTTCCCAGGAGTCTCCACACGACCTGTTTTGCATGTGAGGTAGATGCAGGGCCTGCACGGAGGGTCAAGGAGGGGGAAAAACAGGTCTTTCAAAAGTTTCAGAAGGCCTGTTTCTGGCCTCTGCGGGGCCTCCAGAGCCCAGGGCAGGCAATTTTTGCCCTCCCAGAGGCTGAATGAAAGCTTCCGTAGCCTGGGGAAGGTGAAAACGCCCCCCCCCCCATGGTGCAGGAGGCCAACTAGCCATGCCCACCATGGCCAGGCCCACCCAGCAACTGGGCAGGGAACCCATTGCTGAAATTTTTGACGCCCACCCCTGCCTAGGTGCCATTCCATTTATAGAGATTGGTATGGCTGAACAAGTAACCCTGAAGAAATGATCTTGGGTTGGACTAAATAGTCCTATGCATAAAATAACTTCTATTTGTTGAGATTCACTAATGATTCATTAATAACATTATTAATCATAGATTTCCCCTCCCCCCGTCGAAAGATCCCTAGTAAATAATGCCAGAGCTCATACAACCTATCACTCAAGCAACTTCTTGTGAATTACGGAATTTCTTTGAAGTGAGAAAAGTTAACTGTCTTCCAGAAATTATGGGACTGACAAGAGACTTGCCTCAATTTCCCTGAAAGTTGACAGTTCCATTTAATTGGTTAAACAGATGATCAAGCAGGACCCTAAAATCAAGAAAATATAGGTTGCTTGCTGTGAAGAAAATGCATTTGTCTTGAATGTAATAGTGTGATTGACTAAGACAAAGTATTAATTACGGGCCTGTTTAACTTTTTTTGGGGGGGTGGGAATGGTTAGTTTTCAAAAGCTTTTATTTTTCTTAAATGGTTGGTTTCTCCATTGTTGTATATTTTTTCCCTCAGCTTCCGCTTAAGACAGCTGCTATTTTGCATGTAAGCCTGAATAAAAAGCTGCCAGTTGAGCTGTCGGGCAATGCCCCGTGTGACACTTCCCCGCTTTGAGTTAAATGACATTTGTCGCACTTAAGCGCAAACAATTATTAATAATTTTCATTTCCATAGGAGCACTACAATGAAATGTCAACAACTTTTTTAAAATGCAGCAGGAGTGTACAAATTAATTTTGATTTTCAGAAGTGTAATTATTTTTGTAAGTACCAGACTGTGTAATCATTTTGGGTGCTATTACTCGTTCAATCAATTATCCTGAGATATACTTATCTGGCCTCAAATATGATTTCCTCCTGTCACCTGTTTGTGGGAGTTCATGTTCTTTTTTTCAATGGAAGAACATTAGAAATCAGTTTTTGCATGATCCATGTGTTGTAATGATCCATATAATATATAATATATAATGTATAACTAATATATAATATATAATGTATAATTAATATATAATATATAATGTATAATTAATATATAATATATAATGTATAATTAATATATAATATATAATGTATAATTAATATATAATATATAATGTATAATTAATATATAATATATAATGTGTAATACATAATATATAATGTATAATACATAATATATAATGTATAATACATAATATATAATGTATAATGTATGATGTATAGTGTATAATATATAATATATAATATGTAATATGTAATATGTAATACGTAATACGTAATATATAATATATAATACGTAATATACAATACACAATACATAATATGTAATATACAATACACAATACACAATACATAATATATAATATATAATAAGAGAGAGAGAGAGAGAGAGAAAGAGAGAAAGAAATGCAATGCAATGCAATGCAATGCAATGCAATGCAATGCAATGCAATGCAATGCAATGCAATGCAATGCAATGCAATGCAATGCAATGCAATACAATACAATACAATACAATACAATACAATACAATAATGTAGTGATCCATACAAGAGACACGGTGGCTCAGTGGCTAAGATGCTGAGCTTGTCGATCGAAAGGTCAACAAGTTCGATGGTTCAAATCCCTAGTGCCGCGTAACAGAGGGAGCTCCCATTATTTTTCCCAGCTTCTGCCAATTTAGCAGTTCAAAACCATGTAAAAATGCAAGTAGAAAAATAAGAACCAGCTTTGGTAGGAAAGTAACAGCGTCCCATGTGCCTTCGGTGTTTAGTCATGCCGGCTACATGGCCACGGAGACGTCTTCGGACAGTGCTGGCTCTTCGGCTTTGAAACGGAGATGAGCACCATCCCCTAGAGTCAGGAATGCACATATGTGTGAGGGGGACCTTTACCTTTACCTTATGTTGTAGTAAAGAAAGGGGAAGAAAAATGAAGAGACTCTATAACCTTCTACTCTGCTTTTATATGACATGTGCTTTTGTAGGAAGTCATCACCCACCCTTCTCCTAGGAAAATGAGATATTTTAGGAAATATTAAAAGGGCAGAAACTTAGCCCTCCACCTTTTTCAATGGGCCAATTAAGGACTGGGCCAGTCTATTCTACACAACAAAGATCTACCTCTTTCAAGCAGAGCTATAGTAGGAATTGCCCAAAACCCTTTCATTACAACACCACCCAGCAAGAGTCAACCAAGCCTGTGACTCAAAGACAGCCTACTTGCTTACCCCTGCATGGCCCCATGGGAATCTGACAACCAATCATAATACAAGCTCAAATTCAAAGCCCAATAGGGGGTATAAATCTATCTCTATCTGTCGTCCATGTGCTTTTTTACCCAGAACCTCAAACCATGTAGTTCTGTCCACCATTAAAACCTTCTTTCCAAGCAATTTCCATGAATCCAGTGTCTTTTTCTCCACTTGGAACTGAACCCAGATGGACATTTCTTCCAACAATTTGTAAAATAAATACATGGTAGATTTCTCAAAGTCCAGCTGGGCAAATTCCTGGATGTGCCATACACAGAAATATTAAAGAATGTGTCATGTAAATCAGCTGGACTCCTTTCAGATTTAACAACTGACATTTTTTCCAAAACCATAATTCAGCTTGCTTTTCATGCTTTCAATTTTGAGGGCAACATAACATGATTGACCACTTGGAGATTTGCGATTCAGGTTAGAACATGTTTTGACCATCCTATATAAAGGAGAAATATCAAAATGTCTGCAACCGCTTCATTATTTTGGCTGAGCTAAATAGAAAATATGCTAGATCTTAAAATACTTTAAAGACGTTTATTGTATTTTTAAAAATATTTCCCCTAAATCTGGTATGACAGATGGATGGAGGAAGAACAATATAGAACTTCCAAATAATTTAACAGAGTCTACAGAGAAATTGCGTTAAACCAATGCAAAATAAAAACTTGCAAAAACTGATGTTAAAAAATAAGATCTTATTTTTCACATGATTCCCTTCAGCTGAGAGGCAATCTGATAAGGTTCATTAATAAAGGTGACATTTTTGGGGAAATGACACTGTAGAATGCCCATTGATAGGGTATTTTGTCATGTACATCTCTTCATAATGGAAAATTATGTTTATGCGATGTGGCTGTACAGTTTGTCAATTCAAAATGTCAATTTCTCATTAGAACTAAGAAGAAATTTCCTGATGGTGAGAGCAAAAAACTAATGGAATAGCTTGCCTCCTGAAGCTGAGAATACTCCATCACTAGAGATTTTTAAAAAGAGGCTGAACAGCCATTTCTCTGAAATGATATAGGATCAACTGCTCAAGCAGGGGGTTGAACTAGAAGACCTCCAAGGTCCCTTTCAACTCTATTATTCTACGCTCTATGTTCTAAAGTTCACAGCTAAAGCTAATCTGAACATATCTCCAAACTGAATTGCTTTTCAGAATCAAATTACATTTGTGCACTTATTTTGGGATGGGTAAATATTTAGGAAAAGGATCAATAGCAATAGCAATAGCACTTAGACTTATATACCACTTTATGGTGATTTAAAGCCCCTGCTAAGCGGTTTGCAGAATCAGCATATTGCTCCCAACAATCTAGGTTCTCATCTTACTGACCTCGGAAGGATGGAAGACTGAATCAACCTTGAGTCTAGTAGGATTCAAACTGCCAAATAGCAGGCAGCTGGAAGGCAGCAGAAGTACCCTGCTGTATTGCACTCTAACAACTGTGCCACCATGGCACCACCATAAGATGGTAGGCTGGCTGGGATTGGGCAAATAAGCAGTAAAACAGAGTTACTTGTTCTGCGCCATGCTATTATGGAAATTTAATCTAGGTTCTCTATTATTAGTTCTGCTTGATCAACCAAATGTCTGAATCTCACCAAATTGTCTGAATATGCATAATGCTTCACCCCATAAATTGAACAGACTTGGTTCACACAAAACGTTAAGACACAAAACAATCAACAACCCTAATTACTTTAAAATGTAGAATGTATTTTCATAGCTAATAAATTAATTGTAGCATGTTGTGTGACTGTATTTGGTCATTGCTAAATTGAGCGTAATCTTGTTACATTAGCTTCTGGTATGAAACTGTCAATACAGTAGATTTTAACTGAAAGTTAGAGGAGAAAAAGCAGAAACATCACCCTGCCAACAAATATGCATATAGTCAAGGCTATGGTTTTCCCAGTTGCAATGTGAAAGTTGGGCCATAAGGAAGGCTGAACGTCAAAGAATGGAGGCCTTTGAACTATGGTGCTGGAGAAGACTCCTGCGAGTCCCTTGGACTACAAGGCTATCAAACCGGTCAATCCTAGAGGAGATCAATCCTGACTACTCCTTAGAAGGCCAGATCCTGAAGAGAAAACTCAAATACATTGGCCACCTAATGAGAAGGAAGGACTCCCTGGAGAAGAGCCTCATGCTGGGAAGGATTGAGGGCAAAAGAAGAAGGGGACAGCAGAGGAGGAGGTGGCTGGTTGGAGTCACTGAAGCAGTCAGTGTGAGCTTAAATGGTCTCCGGGGGATGGTAGAGGACAGGAAGGACTGGAGGAACTTTGTCCATGGGGTCGTGATGGGCCAGACACAACTTCAAAACTAACAACAACAACAACAACATGAAGGGGGATCTAGACCAGTGGTGGCTTCCTACAAATTTGGACCGGTTCAGCTGAACCGGTAGTGGTTTGGCAGCCTGTGTCGCGATGGGTCGTACATGACTTCGCAACTAACAACAAGGGGGAGGGAGCACACACACAAACTCCTAACACTAAGGACTGTTCAATAATAGAGTAAGTTGCCCAGAAAAATGGTGGAATTCCTTTCATTGCAAATGTTCAGGTAAAGGCTAGACAGCCATGTGTTAAAGGATGCTTTCATTTCGATTAAAAGAGTTGGATTTGAATTAAAAGGATTGATGTAAATGGACTCTTGTATGACTTCACAATATTACTTTACATATCAAGATATAGATATAGATAAGTAGATAGGTAGACAGGTAGATAGATACATAGATACATAGGTACATAGGTAGATGATAGATAGATAAATAGATAGATAGATAGGTAGGTAGGTAGGTAGGTAGTAGGTAGGTAGGTAGGTAGGTAGATAGGTAGATAGGTAGATAGGTAGATAGGTAGATAGGTAGATAGGTAGATAGGTAGATAGGTAGATAGGTAGATAGGTAGATAGGTAGATGATAGTGTGACCCGACAAATGCGCGCATGACAATAGCGCGCCAACGAAACCACGG